>NC_000081.6:63329950-63632450 GCF_000001635.26 Mus musculus
ATTTTCTGAAGTCCACCTTCTTGAGTTCTTTATATATGTTGGATATTAGTCCCCTATCTGATTTAGGATAGGTAAAGATCCTTTCCCAATCTGTTGGTGGTCTCTTTGTCTTATTGACGGTGTCTTTTGCCTTGCAGAAACTTTGGAGTTTCATTAGGTCCCACTTGTCAATTCTCGATCTTACAGCACAAGCCATTGCTGTTCTGTTCAGGAATTTTTCCCCTGTGCCCATATCTTCAAGGCTTTTCCCCACTTTCTCCTCTATAAGTTTCAGTGTCTCTGGTTTTATGTGAAGTTCTTTGATCCATTTAGATTTGACCTTAGTACAAGGAGATAAGTATGGATCGATTCGCATTCTTCTACATGATAACAACCAGTTGTGCCAGCACCAATTGTTGAAAATGCTGTCTTTCTTCCACTGGATGGTTTTAGCTCCCTTGTCGAAGATCAAGTGACCATAGGTGTGTGGGTTCATTTCTGGGTCTTCAATTCTATTCCATTGGTCTACTTGTCTGTCTCTATACCAGTACCATGCAGTTTTTACCACAATTGCTCTGTAGTAAAGCTTTAGGTCAGGCATGGTGATTCCACCAGAGGTTCTTTTATCCTTGAGAAGAGTTTTTGCTATCCTAGGTTTTTTGTTATTCCAGATGAAGTTGCAAATTGCTCCTTCTAATTCGTTGAAGAATTGAGTTGGAATTTTGATGGGGATTGCATTGAATCTGTAGATTGCTTTTGGCAAGATAGCCATTTTTACAATGTTGATCCTGCCAATCCATGAGCATGGGAGATCTTTCCATCTTCTGAGATTTTCTTTAATTTCTTTCTTCAGAGACTTGAAGTTTTTATCATACAGATCTTTTACTTCCTTAGTTAGAGTCACTCCGAGATATTTTATATTATTTGTGACTATTGAGAAGGGTGTTGTTTCCCTAATTTCTTTCTCAGCCTGTTTATTCTTTGTGTAGAGAAAGGCCATTGACTTGTTTGAGTTTATTTTATATCCAGCTACTTCACCAAAGCTGTTTATCAGGTTTAGGAGTTCTCTGGTGGAATTTTTAGGGTCACTTATATATACTATCATATCATCTGCAAAAAGTGATATTTTGACTTTCTCCTTTCCAATTTGTATCCCCTTGATCTCCTTTTGTTGTCGAATTGCTCTGGCTAATACTTCAAGTACTATGTTGAAAAGGTAGGGAGAAAGTGGGCAGCCTTGTCTAGTCCCTGATTTTAGTGGGATTGCTTCCAGCTTCTCTCCATTTACTTTGATGTTGGCTCCTGGTTTGCTGTAGATTGCTTTTATCATGTTTAGGTATGGGCCTTGAATTCCTGATCTTTCCAGAACTTTTATCATGAATGGGTGTTGGATCTTGTCAAATGCTTTTTCTGCATCTAACGAGATGATCATGTGGTTTTTGTCTTTGAGTTTGTTTATATAGTGGATTACATTGATGGATTTTCGTATATTAAACCATCCCTGCATCCCTGGAATAAAACCTACTTGGTCAGGATGGATGATTGCTTTAATGTGTTCTTGGATTCGGTTAGCAAGAATTTTATTGAGGATTTTTGCATCGATATTCATAAGAGAAATTGGTCTGAAGTTCTCTATCTTTGTTGGATCTTTCTGTGGTTTAGGTATCAGAGTAATAGTGGCTTCATAAAATGAGTTGGGTAGAGTACTTTCTACTTCTATCTTGTGAAAAAGTTTGTGCAGAACTGGAATTAGATCTTCTTTGAAGGTCTGATAGAACTCTGCACTAAACCCATCTGGTCCTGGGCTTTTTTTGGCTGGGAGACTATTTATAACTGCTTCTATTTCTTTAGGGGATATGGGACTGTTTAGAAGGTCAACTTGATCTTGATTCAACTTTGGTACCTGGTATCTGTCCAGAAATTTGTCCATTTCGTCCAGGTTTTCCAGTTTTGTTGAGTATAGCCTTTTGTAGAAGGATCTGATGGTGTTTTGGATTTCTTCAGGATCTGTTGTTATGTCTCCCTTTTCAGTTCTGATTTTGTTAATTAGGATTTTGTCTCTGTGCCCTCTAGTGAGTCTATCTAAGGTTTTATCTATCTTGTTGATTTTCTCAAAGAACCAACTCCTCGTTTGGTTAATTCTTTGAATAGTTCTTCTTCTTTCCACTTGGTTGATTTCACCCCTGAGTTTGATTATTTCCTGCCGTCTACTCCTCTTGGGTGAATTTGCTTCCTTTTTTTCTAGAGCTTTTAGATGTGTTGTCAAGCTGCTAGTATGTGCTCTCTCCCGTTTCTTCATGGAGGCACTCAGAGCTATGAGTTTCCCTCTTAGAAATGCTTTCATTGTGTCCCAAAGGGTTGGGTACGTTGTGGCTTCATTTTCATTAAACTCTAAAAAGTCTTTAATTTCTTTCTTTATTCCTTCCTTGACCAAGGTATCATTGAGAAGAGTGTTGTTCAGTTTCCACATGAGTGTTGGCTTTCTGTTATTTTTTTTGTTATTGAAGATCAGCCTTAGTGCATGGTGATCTGATAGGATACATGGGACAATTTCAATATTTTTGAATCTGTTGAGGCCTGGTTTGTGACCTATTATGTGGTCAATTTTGGAAAAGGTACCATGAGGTGCTGAGAAGAAGGTATATCCTTTTGTTTTAGGATAAAATGTTCTGTAGATATCTGTCAGATCCATTTGTTTCATCACTTCTGTTAGTTTCAGTGTGTCCCTGTTTAGTTTCTGTTTCCATGATCTGTCCATTGGTGAAAGTGGTGTGTTGAAGTCTCCCACTATTATTATGTGAGGCGCAATGTGTGCTTTGAGCTTTACTAAAGTTTCTTTAATGAATGTGGCTGCCCTTGTATTTGGAGCATAGATATTCAGAATTGAGAGTACCTCTTGGAGGATTTTACCTTTGATGAGAACGAAGTGCCCCTCCTTGTCTTTTTTGATGACTTTGGGTTGGAAGTCAATCTTATCAGATATTAGGATGGCTACTCCAGCTTGTTTCTTCATACCATTTGCTTGGAAAATTGTTTTCCAGCCTTTTATTCTGAGGTAGTGTCTATCTTTTTCTCTGAGATGTGTCTCCTGTAAACAGCAAAATGTTGGGTCTTGTTTGTGTAGCCAGTTTGTTAGTCTATGTCTTTTTATTGGGGAGTTGAGACCATTGATGTTAAGAGATATTAAGGAAAAGTAATTGTTGCTTCCTGTTATTTTTGTTGTTAAAGTTGGCATTCTGTTCTTGTGGCTGTCTTCTTTTAGGTTTGTTGAGGGATTACCTTCTTGTTTTTTCTAGGGCATTGTTCCCGTTCTTGTATTGGTTTTTTTCTGTTATTAACCTTTGAAGGGCTGGATTCCTGGAGAGATAATGTGTGAATTTGGTTTTGTCGTGGAATACTTTGGTTTCTCCATCTATGGTAATTGAGAGTTTGGCTGGGTATAGTAGCCTTGGCTGGAATTTGTGTTCTCTTAGTGTCTGTATAACATCTGTCCAGGCTCTTCTGGCTTTCATAGTCTCTGGTGAAAAATCTGGTGTAATTCTGATAGGCTTGCCTTTGTATGTTACTTGACCTTTTTCCCTTACTGCTTTTAGTATTCTATCTTTATTTAGTGCATTTGTTGTTCTGATTATTATGTGTCGGGAAGAATTTCTTTTCTGGTCCAGTCTATTTGGAGTTCTGTAGGCTTCTTGTATGTTCATAGGTATCTCTTTCTTTATATTTGGGAAGTTTTCTTCAGTAATTTTGTTGAAGATGTTTGCTGGTCCTTTGAGTTGAAAATCTTCATTCTCATCCACTCCTATTATCTGTAGGTTTGGTCTTCTCATTGTGTCCTGGATTTCCTGGATATTTTGAGTTAGGATCTTTTTGCATTTTCCATTTTCTTTGATTGTTGTGCCGATGTTCTCTATGGAATCTTCTGCACCTGAGATTCTCTCTTCCATCTCTTGTATTCTGTTGCTGATGCTCAAATCTATGGTTCCAGATTTCTTTCCTAGGGTTTCTATCTCCAGTGTTGCCTCACTTTGAGTTTTCTTTATTGTTTCTACTTCCCTTTTTAGGTCTAGTATGGTTTTGTTCATTTCCATCACCTGTTTGTATGTTTTTTCCTCTTTTTCTGTAAGGACTTCTACCTGTTTGATTGTGTTTTCCTGTTTTTCTTTAAGGACTTGTAACTCTTTAGCAGTGTTCTCCTGTATTTCTTTAAGTGATTTATTAAAGTCCTTCTTGATGTCCTCTACCATCATCATGAGATATGCTTTTAAATCTAGGTCTAGGTTTTCGGGTGTGTTGGGGTGCCCTGGACTGGGCGAAGTGGGAGTGCTGGGTTCTGATGATGGTGAGTGGTCTTGGTTCCTATTAGTAGGATTCCTATGTTTACCTTTCGCCATCTGGTAATCTCTGGAGTTAGTAGTTATAGTTGACTCTGTTTAGAGATTGTTCTTCTGGTGATTCTGTTACCGTCTATCAGCAGACCTGGGAGACAGATTCTCTCCTCTGAGTTTCAGTGCTCAGAGCACTCTCTGCTGGCAAGCTCTCTTACAGGGAAGGTGCCCAGATATCTTGTTTTTGGACCTCCTCCTGGTCGAAGAAGAAGGCCCAAAACAGGGCCTCTCTCAGAAGCTGTGTTGCTTTGGCAGTTCCCAGAAGCTGTCAGCTTCTGTGGTGCAGACCCTCACCTGTGCAGACTAAATTCCTAAGTTCCAGGGAGTCCTGGAACCAAGATGGCGACCGCTGCTCCTGAGGCTGAGGCCGCCTCCCGAGCAAGGCGGACACCTGTCCTCTGGTCTGGACGGTGGCCGGCTGTCTGCAGCCTGCAAAGGGTACTGCCTCAGCGGCTCTGTGCTTCCGCCTGTCCCCGAAGCTGTCCGGTTCTCTGGCGCACCCTCTAACCTGTTCAGACTAATTTCCTAGGTCCCGCGGAGTCCTGGAACCCAGATGGCGACCGCTGCTGCTGAGGCTGAGGCCGCCTCCCAAGCCAGGCGGACACCTGTCCTCTGGTCCGGACGGTGGCCGGCTGTCTGCAGCCCGCCAAGGGTGCTGCCTCAGCGGCTCTGTGCTTCTGCCCGTCCCAGAAGCTGTCCGGTTCTCTGGAGCACCCTCTAACCTGTTCAGACTACTTTCCTAAGTTCTGCTGAGTCCCGGAACCAGATGACGACTGCTGCTGCTGAGGCTCGAATATATACTCTTACTAGTAGTTAAGTTAATTATTTTTAAAGGATTCTCTGTGTTCATACAACATAAATGATTCAAGTATCCAAAAAGTTTTCTCATACTGATAGAATATTTGTTACTGAGTTGAATACCCCATCATAGCAGACTGCATTATCCGGAGGGTCAACATATTGCATATAGCTGATGATGAGTCTTTAGATAACTTCCTAGCTTTCACTACTACAGACTGCACTGTTAGGAATATGCTGATGTTTCTGTGTGGGTTTGTAAAAATTTCCTAGGGTATTTATCTCAAACAGGAATTACTGCATCCTAGGCAAATTTGTTTTAATTTTTACTAAGTATTGCCAGAGTTGTTTTTTGTCCTTTTCTTAGCTTTTACTAAGCCCAAAGGCAGGAGGGGAAAATTAATAATTCTTCCTTCCTCTACCTGAGATAATCTTTCATCCATTCCTTTTTGTGTCATAAATGCTTAATCATTTTCTGAGGCTCACCTAAGTTCTTCTCTTTTTCTGAAAACTTCCCCGAGGCCTCCGTAAGCAGTGATCACCCCCCATTTGCACTTTCATGCATGACTGACTGCCTTGTGTGAGACTGAGCAATTGGTGAATCTTGAAATGCCAGCTTTGCCTATGTATCTGCAAAAAGGTTTGTGAAGATTTAACTGCAGAACAAAAAAAATAAACCTACTTTAAAAGCTAAAGATCCAGCATCAGTAGAGGAGGAGCTATGGAGATCTCAACACTCAGTGATGAGCTGTTCACTTTATGGGAAGGTAGATTCTCTTTCTTATGGCTATAACCACTTGTATGTTGTCAATTTTTCAATGGATGACCCATATGTATATGATCAGCACTAATTGCACCCAGCATTATAGATAGATAGATAGATAGATAGATAGACAGACAGATAGACAGACGAGCAATGAAAGAGGAGACTATAATTTGTGAGGCAGATGAGTTGGGAGTCTTATAGAAAATTGGGCAGTTCCTGGGAGGAGTTGGAGGAGGGAGGCTGTGAGTGGGTATGATCAAGATCCATTATATGCATGTTCAAGATTTCCAAAGATTAAATAAAAACAACTGTTTAAAACAAACCGCAGTGATATTAGAATCTTTAATCAATTCCAAATCACCATCAAAAACAACCTTAGCACTACCATTGATCTATCTGGACCTCTTTTATCAAGAACACTCCAGTTACTTATAGAAATTGGAATTTGAAAACGACATTGGTAGCTTTAACATTTACAAGCATATCAACATAGTCAATATTTGCCACCAGAGAAGACATATATTTCACATTATTAAAATAATAAAAATCCACATATAAAGATATAAGTTTGTAAGGATTTTAAACCTAATAGGAACTTAAAGATGATGTAAACAAAATCTCCATTCATAAGTGAAAAATTGTCCTTTGATATGTTATTTTATCTGATGTCAAAGAGCCAATTAGATTAGTACAGCACAAATTCATTACAACCTGTTTTAATTTGGGTACATTTGTAGGACAATTGACAATTCCCTGTCTTTATAGGTACATATTAACCAGTAAAAACAAACAAACAAACAAGCAGACTGCTTTAATTAAAATGTTTCTCTTATTAGTTCAGTCTAAAATTGTTGTCATGTCAGGTATGTCAAGGACTATCATCACTAAAATTTTCAGGAAACACAGTAGAGGAAACATTTTTTTTGAAATGTAAATTCTGGCTTCTTTGGAGACTCAGTTGTGTCATGTAATGTTTTTCTGGAAACTGTCTCATGAGAGGATGTTTTCGTTGGAGCAGACATGTGGGAGGACATTTTGCTGAGAACAGACATGGTGTTGTTCTGGAAGCTGCCTGGAATAAAGGGCATATGATGTTTTGCTAGAGCAGACTCTTCAGAGAACACATGTTTGGAACAGGTATTATTAATGTAACCCAGAGTGGATGATGCTGTGTGGCATTGGTTCACCTTTCCATTCTTTGCTGGTCTTCATTGGGTTTTGTTGACACTGATCTCTCATAGAGAGAAATGCACCAAAGAACTTCTGGTGGTGATACGCTGTTTTCGTGCTGCTTTTATGGACTTGGACTGATTGACAGTCTTGTCATTTCTTCTGGATCAAACTTCCTTTGCTGCTTAATGAATGGTGTTTGCCAGTGAATCAATCCAGCTACCTATGTTGATTCATATGAACTGAATTGCTGATATCCTAACACTGAAGATTGGATTAACCTGAAAGAACTATTTTTAAACAGGTTCACATCCTCCATTACCTTTCCTTTTCACTACCTCTGGTGGGTGGTGGGCTGGAAGGGTGGTTAAAGCATTTAAGTACCCTTATTAAAGTAGGTTTTGAAAAAGATAATCCTACATTTGTGCATGTGATAGAGTGTCAACCTGTAAGTCTTAACTGATATGGTAAGATTAAATAGATGATAAATTCTAAGATTTAGTACTCTCCTACCTATAAAAGTATCGGCGTAAGTCTGAGAATCACAGGACTATAGAAGACACAGAGATGGCAATGGGTGTCAAAAAAATAGAGATAAGAAAGAATTTTTCTAAGAATTATTTATTTAGAAGAGGCTAGACTGCACTATCAGGCTTTCCTTACCTACTCATATTATATCTTAAGCTTAAAAAGAGTCTCTTTAACCAGAAATGATTTGAAAAAAAATTGAGTATTACTGGATTATAAAATTGTACTGACTTAGAGAGTAACACTGGTGTGAAAACTATGAGTGGAGGAGCTAGGCAAAATTGTTTGATGTGACAGGTTACAGTGGGGAATAAGAAGTGTCTGCACCCCCTTCTTTGTGAATTGCAACTTTCTAATACAAAGTTTCATTGGAAAAATCAAATATTCAGTTAGGGTCCTAGCAAAGGGAGCTTCTATCAGGGAGCCAAAGGATTCATATACTATATGTTGTATAAACTTCCAGAAATATGAGTTAAGTGTTGGTCAGGGCAGTAATAAACAAAAGTGTAGACAAGTCCATGGAGTCATGCTTAGAGAGATCTAGCCAGGGATGCTTCAACATGTCAAGAAATGTCCATTGGAAAGAATTGGCTAACTCCATTAGCCAAGTTCAAGTAACAAGCTGACAATAAACCAAAGATCAATGTTCTCACTTCTGAATTTATCATAAAAACTTAACATGAAATAATAGAAGGGAAGAAAAAGAGGGAACAGCCGGGCATGGTGGCACATGCCTTTAATCCCAGCACTTGGGAGGCAGAGGCAGGCAGATTTCTGAATTCGAGGCCAGCCTGGTCTACAAAGTAAATTCTAGGACATCCAGGGCTATACAGAGAAACCCTGTCTTGAAAAACCAAAAAGAAAAAAAAAGGGAAGAAAAAGAAAAAGAAAAAGAAAAAGAAAAAGAAAAAGAAGAAGAAGAAGAAAAAGAAAAAGAAAAAGAAAAAGAAGAAGAAAAAGAAAAAGAAAAAGAAAAAGAAAAAGAAAAAGAAAAAGAAAAAAAAAGAAAAAGAAAAAGACTGGGCAACTGATGAAGTGTTGGTTTATCCTTGCATTCTTTTATACATCTAAGTTACCCAACTTAGTGAGAGAGATGTGAAGAGAGGTCTTATTATTGAATCAAGACTAGAATTTTAACTTATATTTACACAGGTTGTATTGTATACTCACAGGATATTTTGTTATAAATTTTTGAAAGATAAAATAAGCAAATGGTTGCTTATAGGTAATTATGTTCAGATTACAATCTGGCAACATTTTCCAGAAGTGTCCTGGACAACTGATCTCAGAAGTCAAATAATATCATTAGATATAATGTTCAAACTGAAGCTATGTTTTTATTGAATTTCATGAGTCATATTCCTTTCCTGTATCAGTTATAAATTTTACTATTATATTCACTTTGCATGATCTTCACTATCTAATTGTGGTCCTAAAGTTGATTGTGTACTATACTCATTGTTAGGGATGGTACGTACAAGTTAAAATTGCTATCCTAAATAAATATATTATTCTATAAATAACTAGAACTTTCTTTTCTAAATTAATATATAAATAAGCATATGTATACCTCTAAAAGCTATTTGCATACTTTTATAATCTGGTGTCATATGGTAAATAAATGAATAAAAGCATGAAATAAAATAAGTAGCATAAACTATTATTGGTGTACTCTGAACAGTAAGTCTCATATTAACATCAAGTTCAAAAGAGAACTTACATCATCTTTAGGAAAGATTTTAGAGGGCACGTAGGTCTTCACTGGAGTCATTTGTAAATTTGTCAGAGAAATTTCATTCACATCACATCAAAATTTCTTAAAACTATTTAAAGAAATCTTATTTAGGTAGTTATTTATTTAACTTATTTATTTAGTTTATGTGTATGAGTGATTTGCCTGTATGTAATTTTTTTCTGTGTGTGTGATGTGTGTGTGTGATATATGTGTGTGTGATGTATGTGTGTGTGTGTGTGCATGTGTAGTACATTATGACATTATGTCTGGTGCTCATTGAAGTCAGGAGTCATATCCACAAAATTCTAATTACAAACATTTGTGAGTTACTACGTAGGTGCTGGGAATTGAACCTGAGTCCTCTGTAAGAGTAGCCAGTGCTCTAAACTGCTGACCTATCCATTTCTCCAGCACCTTACAGCATTTTCCCCATATTTCATCTGACTTTATCACCTAGTTGCATCCAAGAGTTTCTTTGTAAATTCTTAAACTCTGAGAAACTCTGAATGTGTGCAATTTTTCTCCTTCTAGCTTCCCTAATCTGTCAGATATGGGACTTTCTCATAAGGCCCTCACTCCTTATAATGACAATAAAATAACCATTCCCTGCATCTTAGCTCCATCTGTTTACCCTTGCCTCCATCACCATGAGAAAATTGCTGGGATCTTGATTAGTTAGTATTTCTGTCATGTAAGGATACACATAAGCTCATAGAATGGGTGTCTCCATGTGCACTTGAGTCACAGAAAGCATTCAAACAAGAACAGTGCTATCAAGCCTTGAACTAGGCAATAAAATTGGATGTTCATATTATGTACACATCCCTATTGTGCATACTCTCTGATCCTGAATGCTAGGAATTTGGAATCTACATGTTCTGTCACATTCTCTCCTACCTTGGAAATGTAGTTCCTGAAGAAAAGAGCCACACTGAAGCCTAAGGAACCAATAATCAGTTGCTCTTTCTAATTGAGCACTTCTCTTTGCTTAGATTTTGGAAGAAGCATGAAAATGATTTACTGATTTAGGAACTGGGTGGAGTGGACCACAGAAAGACAAATCAAAAACATCTGGAATGAACTATTTGAGAGAGAAACGGGGAGGGAAAAAAAAAGTAGAGCTTTCAAATGAAACGAAGTACAGATGATTTGGCCAAATTCAAGCCAAGCCAAACACTCACATTAAACATTGCACTTGGGTCTGGTTCAATAGCAGGAGCCGGCAAGGGGGAGCCTCAGCCAACACTGCATCAGAGGCACATTGTGGAGGGAGGAAATGAGTTTAGTCAAGCCAGCTGTGACTTCAAAGCCGTGGCTCTCCCAGAGAACAGTGGGAAAGGGTTCCCCCTTCAGTGAAGACTGCAAAGTTCATCCAAAGACAGTCCGAAGGGAACTAACTCTGGGAAGAAGCAAATTGCATTCCACACTCTAAATAATACTTTCCTTGCATGAAGTGGTGGTGACCATCTATTTAAAGAGACAGAAAAAGAATGAGGAAGAGGTGATAAGGAGACGTCTCTGATGCACATTCCAGGACACACAAAACTGGTGTGTCTGTGTTTGCTTTTCAGCAAAGATAGGCATGTCTTTGCATGAGTCATGCTTCCAGCTATGTGAAAGGTGACAACACAGGATTTCTCTTCTGAAAGATTCCCATGATTTCTTTCCCCTCTTTGAACTTCTAGAAAACTAATATTTCTTTCAATGCATTTCCTCAGTAAAATTTTATCAAGAAACCCATGGTGGGTTAGGTGGGGGTAAAACAAAGATAAGCAAGGAGAAGCTAGACATATAAACAAAGGCTTATGGTATTGAACCAGAAGCCCCTGTTAGAGCAATGGTTCCCAGAGAGTAGTCTCCTAAAAGGTGAAAGCAGAGGCAAGAACAGCACTGGGGTAGGAAAGTTTGCAAGCTCTAGCCTCAATGCACTGAATGAGAAGGTGCAGTTGGTTTATTGAGCTCTCCCATTGATTCAGATAAGTCTTAAACCTGGGAAACCACTTTTATAAAATAGAAACAGAGGCTTCTGGAGCAGAGAGCCAGTACTACTGAGCCAAAATGGAGATCTTCTACCATGTACAAATCATGGGCTCATCTCCAGGTTAGAATTCTATAGGTGGCCCTCTGTCAATACACAACCATGAGCCTTTGCTTCTAAGTAAACTGCTAAGATTCAAAGGTAAGGAATTATTTATTCTACACCCTCCCCAGCCTTCTCCTTCCAGCTCAATGACTCTCAACCTGTAGGTCATGACCCCCAAAGACCAATATCTATACTGCTAGTCATAACAGTAGCAAAATTACGTTTGAGGGTCACCACGACATGAGGAACTTTATTTAAAGGGTCACTGCATTCGGAAGGTTGAGAACTCACTGTTCTAGCTAGCTTCAGGTCCAGTTCTTGGATGATACAGCTTTTAGAACTTACTTTGAGACACTAATTCTGAAAGTTTACACTCCTCAGGAAATCTTGGCAAGCATGTATTTGCAAAACTTTCCAACTCTTGAATATTCGAGAAGAATAGTGGTTATCTCCTTGAAGCACTCACTGGATGATTGGATCTCTACTGGATGATTGGATTGGCATCCTTATCAAGGGTTTTCTCTTAGTATGCTTGGGCACCTCCGCTGATGAAGATTGCACTATCTCAGGCTGCAGTTTGCTTCCTTTGAGACAGCTCCTTTTAGAAAGCACTTCCTTCTTCTGGGCTGAGCACTGCCATCATTTCCATTCCATTTGTTAGTTATAATTCTATCCCTTGGGAACTCATAGCAAAGATACTTACATATTAATGTGACATTCTTCAAGTATTTGAAGTTAATAATTATGTAGCATATGACATCAGTTAAACTCACAGACTCTGGAAGCAGACGCCCTACATTCAAATTCTTGTTCTGCCACTTAGAAGTCTGTGACCTCAAGAGAGTTATTTACTTGCTCTTTACTCCTTGGTCTATATTAAAAGATATAATAATACCATTACATCAAAGGGCTTTTATAAGGATTTCAGGAATTAATGTATGCATATAAGCCTGGAATACTGTAAGTGCTCTAAATGTTTTAGCTATTATTAATCATCATCATTACCATAAAGATCTTGTCAATTCTCTGACCTCAGCCACATTTCTAATTCTATATTTATTCACTCTGGGACTTGAATAATTACATATGTTTCAGTGAGATCTCCTAATTTTCATTCTACCCCATCCATAAATGTGAGTGGTCAGTTGGGACCACATGAATTGTCCTGTACACTGTAATTTTAAAAAGGAGTAATGTATATTCCCTCTAGCCTTGGCATTAAAATCTTCTACTCTACTTCAGTTTATCAATTACCTGCAGAAAGAGAAAGGGAAAAGAGATGCCAAGAAGTTACCAAGAAGTAGTAGGCACAAAGGTTGGAAGACTCAGAACTCTAGAGTCAATACGTAAAGGGAAACTCCCTTTAAAAATCAACAAGTTTGTGCATTCCTGATGGCTAGTATGAGCAAGAAATTGCATTTGCTCTGTGAAACCACTGAAATTTTACAGTCTAGGATGATTAATATGATGGCTTCCAAATTTATGTCTCTTGCTCATCTTGTGTTTCTGTACTCTAGAGCCCTGTTTTATTCAGCCTTTCTAAATAAGACCTGCAGTATGGGAAGGGGTACACTAAGGGCTTTTGGAACTAGAGCCTCTATATTGCCATTTCAGTCCTACTAGAGACAAGCTATATGCTTATGGAAAGACTAAATAAACTATTCTAAACTCTAATGCTTATTAGTAAATTAAATATATAGATGTCTGTAAAACATAAAAGCCATTGGTAGATAGTAAATATTTAATAAATGTCAGATAAAATCATAGTTATGACCTCGATACTCTAAATATGCTCTTTCTCAGGCTAATATATAATGCTATTATCCAATAGTTGTTAAATTTTAAACTACCAACCTAATCTTTAATCACGTTTTGGTCATTCTTTTATATTGAATGAGTCATTGATAAGTGATTAATTGTTTTCCCTAAAAATTTCTCAGATCCACCCACTGGTCTCTATCCTCTTTTGTTAGATCTTTTTATCCTATATCCAGATATCAACCAGCATCTCTGACTCCATTACAGTTACCATTTCAAGTCTGTGCACATGCTCTTGGCATTTATACAACTATAAGGAATCTTTTTAAAGTTCAGTCTCCTCTTGTTAATTCAAAGTCTTAAGTGCATTAATTCCTCCATTGCCTTTTTATAGGACCATATGACTGACCCATCACTTCAGCCTTCCCTTGTACCTCATTCCATGACTTCATCTCTAGGATTCAGTCATATTGGAATTCTTTTTGTCTCAGGAAGGTACTACTGAGTATTTTGTCTTTGATCTTTGAGTATGTTTTCCATTTAAACCAACCCTTCTCCACATCCTAGGTTATCTAATTAATTCCTGGCCATCTTTTATATTTCAGTGAAGTTGGATATTATCCATAAAGTCTTCAGCAATCTGTACCTAACTGATTAAAGATAAGAACATAACACCTAATTATTCCTCACTGCATTCAATGAACTTGCCACTATTTCTGTTTGCCAGAAGCCCTTGTGCTAAAGCACTGGCTTTTGTGAAGAAGGAACTTATCACATATGCTTTTCAATGTAAAAGAGAATCTTCTTGGGTGGCTTAGTATGTTATATATCCCATTAGAAATGTTATGGAATTGAGCTTGGGATTGAAGGAGAAGGAGGAGAAAGAGGTGGGGCAGGAGGAGAAGGAAGAAGAGGGCGGGAGAAGGAAAGGAAGGAGGACAAGGAGAAGCCTTCAGTAAGTTCATTGTATAGCTCTTATTAAATTTACTTACAAGTTTAAAAAAACTCAGCACCTGCCCCATAGAATTACAAATCTAACTGACCAAACAGACATAAAAGTAAAAGCTTTAGGATTACATCATATGTATTTCTATAATAGACCACCACTCTAAGACCACCACTGACATATTTGTGTCAGGTCAGAAATCAATATGATTCTATAAACTATATTATGGTAGTTCATGTACATTCTGAACATCAAGAATAGTCTCCCTTCCATGGGTCTATATATGTGGTACCAGATCAAAAATACAAGGAGATGTCATTATAAGCCCATTGGAGTCTAGAATTAAAACAAAAAACTTAGAAAAATTAGCCAAGTACATAACTAGATAATGAGGAATGGGTGACTATACTAAATGTAGTGTGATTTGGAGAAGGCATTCTCAGAGAAAGATGAGCTGTGAAGTATACTAAGTCTGGCCTTCAGGTGATTGTAGCTTCACACCCAGCCAAGCCCTCAATATGTGCAGTGTAAAAGTCTCTCAATAACATTTTTTTCTTATCTTTGAAATAAAAAGAACAACCCACAGGTCATCTGATTGATCAGTGCCCCCAGAACCCACTGAGTTCTGAAGAAGCTACGAACTTCCCTTGAGGCTACTTCCATACTTCAAATAAAAAACAGTTAATATTATGACTCTTATGACTCTTAGTGTAGAATTTTCTCATTCATTCACAAGACACTGTCTTATCTCTTAAAAAAAATAATGATACATGAATACATGGACAACGCCAAGAAGAAAATAAGTTAAACTAATACAAAGTTCTACTAAGTTATAAAGATCATCAAGTTAGTTGAGGGTGTTCTTCATCAGAGTTAAAGTAACAACTGATAGTAACAACTGTTGGTGAGTAACAGCTGTTCTCTGCTCAGAAAGACATTACCCTCATTTGCCTTAAATGTCAGAAAAAAAATGTGGTGAAAATTTAGTTGTTTCTTTTGCTCTCAAAAAATAAAAAGTAAATAAATATAACATAATGTGATCTATGTCCCATAGCAACTTTATATCCATCCCCAAAGAATATGGGTTTCCTTCAACTTGTTTGGAGTCATAACCAAAAGTTTTGCTGCTGTCCCTGGTTCTAATAAAAGTCTGGGTTGGGTTTTGGATTACATTCATTCCAGAAGAACCCCTTGTCAATCGTGGAGTGGCCCTTTGTTGTCCACAACCAGTTGCAGTGAATTTGGGGTTAAAGGTCTCTGGTTACATCCACCGGAGAAATCAGATTCAGCTACACAAGGAACATATTATTAAATAAAATTCAGCATTTGTTTCCACAGACAGAAGGCAACAAATACCCTTGCATTTATTCTCCAAGACTACCACGGATGCTTCTGTAACCTATTCTTTCTTATAATAAAGACAGCAAGATTTCCTAGCAACCCGGAACTGAACAGATAGCAAAGGAGTATGCAGCAAAGCAGTCAGATGTAGTACTGGGGATGCTTTTTCTCAAAAAAAAGATATCAACTGAGAAAGTTTATTGCAAGCTTGTACAACCACTCTGGAAATCAGTCTGGCGGTTCCTCAGAAAATTGGACATAGTACTACCGGAGGATCCCACAATACTTCTCCTGGGCATATATCCAGAAGATGTTCCAACTGGTAAGAAGGACACATGCTCCACTATGTTCATAGCAGCCTTATTTATAATAGCCAGAAGCTGGAAAGAACCCAGATGCCCCTCAACAGAGGAATGGATACAGAAAATGTGGTACATTTACACAATGGAGTACTACTCAGCTATTAAAAAGAATGAATTTATGAAATTCCTAGGCAAATGGATGGACCTGGAGGGCATCATCCTGAGTGAGGTAACCCAATCACAAAAGAAATCACATGATATGTACTCACTGATAAGTGGATATTAGCCCAGAAACTTAGAATACCCAAGATATAAGTTACAATTTGCAAAACACATGAAACTCAAGAAGAACGAAGACCAAAGTGTGGACACTTTGCCCTATCTTAGAATTGGGAACGAAACACCCATGGAAGGAGTTACAGAGACAAAGTTTGGAGCTGAGACGAAAGGATGGACCATCTAGTGACTGCCATACCCGGGGATCCATCCCATAATCAGCCTCCAAACGCTGACACCATTGCATACACTAGCAAGATTTTGCTGAAAGGACACTGATATAGCTGTCTCTTGTGAGGCTATGCCGGGGCCTAGCAAACACAGAAGTGGATGCTCACAGTCAGCTATTGGATGGATCACAGGGCCCCCAATGGAGGAGCTAGAGAAAGTACCCAAGGAGCTGGGGGAATCTGCAACCCTATAGGTGGAACAACAATATGAACTAACTAGTACCCCGGAGCTCTTGACTCTAGCTGCATATGTATCAGAAGATGGCCTAGTCGGCCATCAGTGGAAAGAGAGGCCCATTGATCATGCAAACTTTATCTGCCTCAGTACAGGGGAACGCCAGGGCCAAAAAGTGGGAGTGGGTGAGTGGGTGGGGGACTTTTGGGATAGCATTGGAAATGTAAATGAAATAAATACCTAATAAATATATATATGGGAGTGTAAATGAAAAAAATACCTAATAAAAAATCTTTAAAAAAGAAAAAGAAAAAAAGAAAAAATAAAGATGGGTAAAACCCTCCAAGTAGTTTTCCTGCTTTACTAGTCCCTGCCAGTGCCTACCATTACTCACTCCATGTTTGAATAACACAACTTTTAGATTACTGTATTTATCAAGGGATGGAAATACAGTCTGTTTGAAAAAGTACTTTGGTAGCTCTCCCCGGTGCTTTTGCACACTCAAGTGTACTCTCCCACCCTCCCTCATTCCTTCCTTCCCTCTCCCTCCTTATGCTAAGCTTCGCCAAGCTTTCCTAATTGCTAAACAGTCTTCTCTGTCTTAAAGCTTAAAAATGTGAAGAATCACGGCTTGTATGGCACCAATGTACTTGAATCCCATTACATCCCTAGACCTTCATTATCCAAGCCAAGCATTTTATGTCTCTGTAGGCACATAGCAGAGTATTGTTAATAATGTTGGCCATATATTTCTACCTCTGTCTGCCCAAGTTTATGTATATATACAATATGTAAATATAAGAAGATGCATTTTAGAAAAGACTAAACCTAGATTTTACTCCTCAAATACTGTTTTTACCAATACAGTAAGTTGAGAAAACTTCTGAGTCTCAGTTTCCCTGACTGAGGGGAACATTTTTCATATTAGTCTTATTACTTTAAAGCTCAAATAAAATAGTGTGAGTTGTGTGGGTGAATAATACATTTCTGGAGAAAGATACTACCTTGGAACCATAACAATTTAGAATATCCATGCCCTGAAAGGTCACAACATCTGTCATCTCCTCAAAGGGTCTTAAAGTTGTGCTTTTTTTGGAGAAAAGAGAGCACTGTTCTGAGCAGGCTACATCCACCTCCCATTTCCTGTCTAGCATCTTTCTGGAAAGTACAGTCAAGTGGGACAATAAAGCGCAAGGTTTGAAAGAAGCCCAAGTTATTTTGAAAATCTAATTTTCAGGTCTATTCCCCTGGGTGAGCCGTTGCATTCATTTAATCCAATGTTTTATGAAAACACACAAAGCTGGAGCTCTGCTTTCCTGCTCCAGTTGGCTTGCAAGATTCCCTACACCACCATGGCTCTGAGTGTAAATATGAACTGCATGAAACAACCCAAATGCCCAATCACTGCAGAAGGACATCATTGAATGGGCCATTGTATACCTGTAAATGGTCATGAAAATCCTTCTCAAGTATGAAAAGGCACCAGTGTTATAATCTTAAATACTTGAGCAGGGTTTGAAACTACATAGTGTATACTGGCTGTTTATCAGCATTCTTTGTTGATCACAAAGAACTCAAGGCTGAATAAGCAAAATAAGCTGCCTCTTTCTTTTGGCCATTGCTTTGTGTGTGCAAGGGATTCTGGGAGTCAGGCTATGAACTCCCCCAGGTCATCATACATTACCAGTGCAGTTACTCTGAACATGATAAGATTATGTCTTTGTTAAAACTTCCAGAAATTGAAAATTAGTAGGAAATACATTGATATAGCTAAGTTGTGAACATCCTTGCTTAGTCCAGCCTACTTTGATGTTCTCAGAACACGGGCATTATCCTTCAGTTGGGGAAAATCATCCCACACAAAGCTTGTTTAATGAAACAGTCTTTAATATTTGATGTAGTTTGCTGAACATCTGTATCCAAAACACCTCTGGCAACACAATGTACTACAGAGAACCAGGTGTTTTCCCAGATGCTCACGTGGCTACTGGGAGTTGTGGCTTACTGTAGATGACCAGCATCAGGAGTATCACACTACGCAAGGCCAGCCCAGGAAAAAGATTCAAAAAATCCAAAACTAAAATGTCAACTGACTGGACATCACATCATAAGGTAGAAATGTTTCTACTCAAACCACAGAAAATTGGAGGTGTGTGTGTGTGTGTGTGTGTGTGTGTATGTGTGTGTGTGTGTGTGTGTGTGTGTGTGCATATCTGTGTGTCTGTGTATGGGTTATGCATGTCTCTGTGTGTGTCCGTATGTGTGTTCTTGTTGTTGTGATCATAAAAAGAGAAAGAGCTATAAGAGTATGTTCTGGCGGGGTGTGGGGGAAAGAAGTTGCTTCAGTAGGCCCATGCTAAGGCATCCCTTCCCCCTAAGGACCCAGACACACACCAGTATAGTATAGAATAGAGTTTATTTAGGGTATGGAGAGGGGAGTTAAGAGAATACCAGAGACAGAGAAAGGCAGAGAGAAGGGGAGAGTAGAGACTTATAGACCAGACATGGCCATGTGGAGAGGAGGAGAAGGTAATGGGAGAGAGCAGGAG
Source organism: Mus musculus (assembly GCF_000001635.26). NCBI lineage: Eukaryota > Metazoa > Chordata > Mammalia > Rodentia > Muridae > Mus > Mus musculus. The sequence continues at coordinate 63,348,972 of NC_000081.6, forward strand.
CAAGAGGGCAAGAGGCAAGAGAGAGGCAAGAGCATAAGAGGGAGAGGAGGGGCCAAGCAGCCCCTTTTATTGGGCCAAGCCTACCTGGCTGTTGCCAGGTAACTGTGGACAGGAGCATACCTGGCTGTTACCAGGTATCTGTAGAAGTGGAGTCCAGGCAGAATACCAACTCTTGTCACCTTTAAGCATTACCAAAATACCATTTCAATTTAAAATATCCAGTCCAATAATTAAATACCCTTTCCATCTAAGAATTAAAGTGGTGCCATCACCAACTAATGAAACTTATTTTTTTTTTCAAGCCAGCTCAAGCTCGCTCGTACCTCACTTCACACATGCCTGCCATGGGGAAGAGATCATCACTGATGGCTTTTTGTGGTCTTTCTTTGCCCCCTCATCTTTCTCTCCCGCGTAGCTGCCTTGGAATCCATCAGTGTTGAGAGAAGTCAAAGCGAAGAGAGATAAGGAACAGTGCAAGGCTCGGGTAATGTCTGGTGTGAGCATTGTTTTGGGTGGTAGAATCACAGGGCAGATGAACACTGGAGAAATGTCTGTTGGTTCTTCAGGAGTTCCTCACAGGTCCTGCCCCAGAGCATCGGCTGCTGAGCCATCTCTTGCTTACTTGGTTCCTTGACAACCCCACTTCCTGAACCACTGATAGACTGCTCTTCCACCAAGTCACTTGACACTTTTGAGTTTTCTCTTAACCAAAGACACTTTCAAAAGAGTCCAGACGTAACTCCCTATACCTCCAAATTTCCTTGCACTCCTCAAATATAACTCTACCTGCCATTTTTTGCATGCTGAAAGCTATGGCTCTTTGAAGGTCCTCTAGTAGGCGTATGCCACAACTCAGGGCTCCTTGTGTCCTAAATTTTGAGTGCTTCTCTGCAAACTTGCCACGCTCAGCTTGGGAAAAGACACTAACACTAGCTTCTGCATGCCAGGCCTCAGTAAAGGGCCATGGTGCATGACCACAGTATTATATTTGTGTATTAGTCTAAATGATTCCACTTCAACCCATTTATAGGCATAGTAAGACTTTCTATTAGTTTTTCCCTTAGAGTTACCTAGATTCATACTATGTTGGCAAAATCTTTAAAAATTCTGTAATTAATTTAAAAATACAGCATAAGTTCTGGATAGGAAATAATTCTTATAATTTTCTAAAACTAGTTTCTTTTCCACCAGTGTGACACAATGAACATATTTCACGTGTTTAATATGCTTCTATTTTTCCTATCTTTAGATAAATTAATATCCTTATCTCTAAATGGATCTTGAATGTGTATAATGATTCAACTAAACACCTGAATTGGACTTACATTTGCTTCTTTAAAAATCTACATGATCAGTCCTCTTCCTCAGCCATCCAGTTTCATAGAAGTTCCTCAGAAGTGAAATGTTATAGTCCTCGCAATCGCAATCTTGCATTTAGGTCTGAATCAAAGTATATTAAGGATCTGCTAAATAAATCTCCAACTGTATCACTCAGGCATCCTTGGGAAAGATGGAACTATTTATCTCCAATGATGTCACCCAGAACGCTGCTTGTTTCTACCAGGTTTTTGTTGTTGTTGCTGTTGTTGTTGTTTTTTGTTGTTGTTTTTTGGGTTTTTTTTTTCATCTAACAGATTGAAAACTTCACCATTAAGAACAATGAAAGCCACCAGACACAGGACTCAAAAGAAAACTGTTAAAAAGAACTATCCAAACTTTGCTCTCTCCTTGTACAGCTTAAACAGGAAAATAAATTCATTTTCTCTTTAATAACAGACATACTGTTTGCTGAAACAACTATGAAGGTATTGTCTAAACTGAGAAGCAATACAGACTTGGCTCCACACCCAATGAGTTTGAGTTCTGTAAGGTCCAGATCCAAAGAAACGGATTTCTGCCAGCATAGACTTGTGAGAGCTAATGTTGTCCGTGTGCTAGAAGGGAAACCTTGTTTGCAACTCAGCTGCCAACTTTCCAGCTGTCATCTTCATCAGCAAAGGGCAAGAAGCACTCAGACATGGGCACTGTGAGAGCCCAGCTAGTCTGTAAACCTAATCAGGATCACACTAATAAATAGTAAACCTTCACTAAACACTGATCATGAACCTCCACTGCTGAGAGCAGTCTGTGTATGGTATGACACTTAATCTTCCCCGGGGCCAATGAAGCCAGTGCAGCCCATGATGAGCACTGGGTGTCTAAAAATGAGCTCTAAGAAGTTAAATAATTTCCTAGCCATCACTCAGCTAACAAGTGTTAGAATTAGCCTTTGCACTAAGGACGTCCTTGTGGGGCCACGAAAGGCAACCTGTCTTGGTTGAACTGAGGCTTGCTCTGGAGACCCAGTAGGAAACTCTACAAGGGACAGAACGGTGAGCCATGTTCCCAGAGACAGGTGCCTGATACCACAGAACCCCCAACTCCATAATTCTGTGACTATAAGTCAAGCAGACAATGTTCCAAGCTCCTGGCATTCTGGGTAGACTCCACCCCCACAATTACCTGACTATAGCCAGGTATGCTCCTCCTCAAGGTTACCTAGCAACAGCAAGGTAGCCCAGCCCACTATAAAAGGGTCTGCTTGGTCCCTCCTCTCTCTCCCTAAACTCTTACCTTTCTTACTCTCATCTCTATCCCTCCTTCTCTCTCTCCCTTCCTCCCTTCTCTCCACATAGCCATGGCCGGTCTCCATCTTTCTACCTTCTCTCTTTCTATCTGCCTTTCTACAAAACGCTCTGAAACCATAGACTGTCTCTGCTCATCAAGGCCCATCATACTTGAACGATGGGATAGGCTTTCCCCTAAAGAGACGCCCCTAACTTCCCACTTGAAGGCCTTCCTGTGCTCAAGCCACAGACTGGACCAAGGACTCTTCTCCCTGTGGGAACCACCCAGCGGCCCCACTTCCCCTGCCCTCTCCTCTCTTCAGCCCCAGGGATGACCAAGCCACCCCCCGGGGGAGCATTTTGTTCTCAGCTCTTCTGCAGTGTCCAGCTGTGTCTGGGATGCCTGAGACTAAGAGCCTGTTATCTCTGGCCTCTGTGAGGTCCAGAGACCTCAGACTGCCCCTTGTCCACCCCCCTCAGGCTGGGTCCATAGCTTCCCACAGCGAGACTCCCACCCAAGGTGTGTGGAAAGTGTGTGGCAGTCCTCCCACATCTGCCCAGAGCACTGTAAGTCTGGTGAGACGCATATTTTCTTCCACTCCCTTTATTCCCACTCACCCACTGCCCTGCACTTCCTAAGCCTGTAGCCTAAATCCCAGTTACCACTTGTTCTGCCCATCTCCAAAGTCCACTGTTTTAGCCCGATCTCTGGTCCCTTAAGATCTGCTTCAGAATCTCTGTGTGTGTGGCGCGGTTTGGGGTGGCCTCTGCTCCCCATCATCACTCTGTTTCTTTTCTCTGATCCTACCCTAAGTAGGATGTTTTCCATTCTAAGTATTGACAAACCCAGATTTGCCTGCCTCCTAATATCAGGGAAAGGTGGCATTCTCAGAGTGGCATGGCAGTGGGCTGGCCTTGCCAATTTCCTTACACCACTGGTGATAATTCTTTGCTTACTAGTTAAGTTATTAAAGGTTCATTCCTTTTTTTCTGCCAAAGTTTCTGAACTGTTCCCCATGTAAATATAACTTCCTTTCAGCATCCTCCCCTAGCTTTTAACTCCCAACCTCCTTAACTCTACTCCCCTTTGCACCGTATATGCACACACAAGGCCTAATATACAATGAACAAAAGAACAAATATGGCCTTCTGCCTAGCACTGAATGATCATAGTCTACAAGTCTTAGTTTTTGTAATATACTGAATGAGAAAAGTCAAAGGTATGTATATATAGATATAAAGTGCAAATTACAGTGGCTATGAGTAAAGTTTTATTGGTAAAAGCCTTCATTTATTGAGATGTTGACTGTGTGAATTTGAACTGTAATGACAGAATCTAGTGATTTCTATGATGATCTGTATCCCAGTGTCTAAATTATTTTTATTTGTCTTTCAATACAAAAAGTATTTTTTGGTAATCCCCGCATTACAGTACTATCAGGTAATGTCTCAGAGGACTGATTGCCCATGTTGCTGATTTTGGTATCGTCCATGCAGAGAATAGGCTTTGTTCTTAGAAGACTGTAAAATGGAAACACGAATAAAATTACATCACTTTTTAAGAAAGCTTGTATACTTATAATCAAGAATCTTAGCATGTAAAATCATCTCTCCCAATTACCCTCACATATCAAAGTATAATATATTGATAAACACTTTTTGAGAGCGGGTGGTATACTAATCAATCCTATTGCCAGCAGATTCCCTACCATCTGTATGAAGCAGAAGAGATGCAGTTTCAAGATTCCTTAAAGAGAAAATCATGTAGCAAGTCAACCACTTTCAGAGTGTGGTCAACTGTGGAAATGTGTAACTAGCCAATAGAGATTACCAGGGGGGAACACAAGAAAAATACCCAAACCTCATTGATTTTCTTCCCTCTTCCTCTTCTCTACTGGGACATCGTGTAATAAAACTCAGTCCCCGGAGCCCTGTAAATTCCATGTATGGAGTTTAGCTTCCAGGAACTAGAATAAGATGGAAAATGATAGGCAAATTAAAGGAGACTAGGGAAAACATCCTACAGGTGACCTCAGTGACAAGCCACATGCATTCTTTTAGCCTTCAAATACTTCACACACACACACAAAATGACAACTTTGATTATATGATCTCTACAATGAGCAAACCAGCAGTAATAATAGGAGTGTTGTTAAGATTCTGTTATGTTCTATATCCCCTGGCTGCCATATCATATCGTGGATGGATATATCTCCCTTGAAGAGATAAGAAAAAAAGGATGTTCAGAAGGATGGTGCAAGACATTCATTCATACTCAAAGGTGACACTACATTTTCCTCCTGCATTTTTGCTCACCCTAACTCCAACCTATTTTACCTGGCCTGTTACAACAGTTGCCTGGAAGTGTTGTTATTATACAAACTGAAGATATCAACCGTCACTAGGGTATATGTTACCTGTTTAGGTCTCTTGGGTTTGCTAAATCCACACAGCTCTCCCTAATCTTACACTTACAGTTTCCATGGTCACTAACTCACTGCGTCCACAGACATAGAATGAGGCATCTAGAAAAACAGAGTATTCCATACCTAACTCCTTCCTTATTACTACTCTAATTTAACACTTGGATAGCAATTTTAGTAAAAGGGACTCTGGTGACAGATGTACCCAAGTTTTCTGGAAAATGTGTAGAAGATAGAATATTATAAGTCTGACCCTTGTATGTTTTTTTTATTTATTCTGAGCAGTTTTCTCAACACTGGAACCCTTGTGCATCATAGCATGGATGTGATCTCTTAATTATTCATGCCATTAATAATTGACACCATTAATAACACTGTAATACCATTAATAATTGAACACACAAAATGGAATTCTCTGGAATTAATTTATTATCGTTAATTTTCAGTGCCAGTTTACCAGAACTCATTAGAATGGTGGTCAAGGTCTGTGCATCAAATTATTTAACTAGTCATCTTTAAGCTTAAAAGGCTGAGGAATTATGAAACATACTTCAACTACTTCCTGTCCTTGCCATTAATACTCAGTGCCCCTTTCATCTCTTCTCTCTCCAGAGGAAGGGGAAAATATTTTTTTGTGAATAAATGTAGAGAATACAGCAAATGCTTGTTTCTGACTCCTAAACTGTGTGGTAAAATATAGAAGGGAGAGAGTAGCTGCCTACAAAACCACAGAGCCTTGTAACAAACATGCCCTTAGATTTCGTCTTCCCAAAGCTGAGGCCTTGTATTGCCATAAACTCCCACAGTCTAGAAAAACTCTCTTTCTCACAATTATTATTATTATTATATTATTATTATTATTTTGGTTTTTCAAGACAGGGTTTCTCTATGTAGCCCTGGCTGTCCTGGAACTCACTTTATAGACCGGGCTGGCCTCGAACTCAGAAATCTGCCTGCCTCTGCCTCCTGAGTGCTGGAATTAAAGACGTCCACCACCACGCCCAGCTTCTCACAACTTTTTGCTCCTTGGGATCCCCATTCTTTAACCTTGACAAAGAAAAATATTATTCTACTCTAATCTCTCCTTTATTGATGTTGTCTCTGTAATAAACCTATTGATACATTTAAGAATTTCACAATATGATTTACCTGCAGGTGGCTCAGTGGTTAAGAATACATATTGTCTTCCAGAGGAACATAGTTTGGCTCCAGTACCAATCATGGGAGCTTCACATCAGCCTGTAACTCCAGCTGCATCACGAATGAACTTCTACTTGTGGCTTTCTTAGGTCCCTGTAGTCACATGCACATACCCTGACATAGACATACACACATACACATTACAAAATAAAGTGTAAAGAAAAATAATTTCACATCCATGTACCAGAGAGAAATTGAAAAGAGACAGCAAAACATCTCTATTCTCTAAGATTCAACACTTTCAATATCTGCGCAGGTGCACACAACTGCTCTATAACATCACAACTCTCCTGCGGGGAATGGCTGCTCATTCAATTTGTTTGGGACTTCCGGTGGCACAAACTCTTCATCCCAGAATGGATCTCACACTGAATCTTGACCCCACAAGTGCATCTACCAATGCAGGGACATTTATTCTCACATGGACAAGGCCTATCTACGTGACATTCTAGCTCCATTGTTTGAACAATAGCTGATGGTAATTCCATTCTTTTCCCACTAAGCCCCTATAAAAGATGAGTGTAACTGTACAGAAAGCCCCTGGGATTTCCTGACAGAAAAATTAATGGGATGTATCTCTCCTATGAATTCCCGTAATACTCCATAACTTTGTAATGGTGCTCTCTCATCATTCCATCTTTCATTAAAGCTACTGATAAATTTGTCTTTCTCTCTCTCTCTCTCTTGGGCTATGTGCCTCAGAGCTCATTCAAGTGACCAGTATGGCTATTTATGACCACTGATTATAAGATGCCTCATCACAACCTCACTTCCTTGTCTTGTATGCCCATTAAAGCTCAAGAGACCTAGGAGTTAAACTTTTATGAAAATTTGTGAAAATACCTAGGAGCTACTACTGATGCCTGAAATCTTAAGATAGCTCTTAGTTAGGGTGAGCAAAAATAAATATGTTGAATAATAAAAGAAAACTCACATTTTTCCATGTAAGAATTGAAATCTATAACTCTTTCCCATTTTCATTTAAACATCCTCTGATCATTACTATGAAATAGACCAAAATGTGTTGATGTTTATATGCTTAGCTGTACTAAGAATACCTAGGGCCTCCTTCACCTTTAGATGAGAACCAATAGGCATTTAATGACTGCTGAGAGGCAGTCTTCCCTAGAGAGGAGCTTCCTAATTGGTTATCCAATACCAAGTGGTCAAGCCTTCAATCCTAAAATTGTGTATCTGTTAAAAATTAAATGAACTCAACAGTGTGTATTGACATGTGTGTATATAAGTAACAATAATAATTACTGAATAAGTAAAGCAATAGAGATAATATATCTTTATTGTAGAAAAGGGGCTTGGAGTTAGAGGAAGAACTATGGCCAGGGGAGCAGAACATGGTAATAAAGGGCTGAAAATGACCGAAGTATATGATGTACATATACAAAATGACATAATGAAACATCATTTTGCATAATTAATAAATGATAATGAAATGAATATATTAATAGAGTATTATCTACCTACTACCAATACTTGTTGCCAATTTTCCTTTAAGGTAATAAATATTTGAAATTGCTGTTGATTTTGAGATCTTTGGAATTCCTCCAGAGGTATAGAGATAAATAGATTATCATGTGCTCTAGAATGAAAATGCATTACCTTTTCCACCATCCTGATCGTTCTTAACCCTCCTTGTGGATATAGTGTTCTTGATTAACCAGAAGGGCAAGCATCATGGTATCCCCTAGACACTCTGATGAAGGATGCTGAACTCCAGTGGCAGAAATTATTTTATCCATGACAAAACTTATCAACTATTAATTAGTTCACTCAGCAGGCCAGGAATCCATCTGCATCAGATGATGGTAAGTGGTCTAGCAGAAGAAAACATCTGATATACACATGTGATTGAATTTGCAGCTCTTCTCCTGCTTTTCATTGAGGTTTAATTTGGGTATTGCTTTAATATATGCTTAAATCACAGCTTTAAAAGAATCATCATAGATTCAACTGAAAATGCTATGGCTTCTCTTAGTACAAACTATAATCATGTGTGTTAAGTATTGATTTTCTTACTTGTTTACCACATCTGTCTCTGCATCACTGTGTGTCTCTATCTCTATGTCTCTGTCTCTGTTTCTCTGTCCTTTTGTCTCTCTTCTTCTGTCTCTCCCTTTCTCTGTCTCTCTCTCTGTCTCTCTCTCTCTCTGTGTGTGTGTGTGTGTGTGTGAGTGTGTGTGTGTGTGTGTGAGAGAGAGAGAGAGAGAGAGAGAGAGAGAGAGAGAGAGAGAGAGAGACTGTGATGTTCTGCTCTGCCTTTACTTTGAACACAAAACACTCATGGAAAAAGATCCTGGGCTGTGCCCAAAGGTACAGAGCTATCTAAACTCGATTTTGATCATCCAAATGTCTGTAAGATGTTTAAGTATGTGTTTTGATAACAGTAACATGTGTCCTTTTCCATTACATACAATTATCAATTTTATTGATTTTATTTTTTATTCCAAGTATCAGCTTTTGGTACCATTGTTAATCTCTGTTAAATTTTCTTCCATTTCAGTGATCTTTGCTCCAACTTTTACTCTTCCTTTTCCTTCTTTCACTTGGATTTAATGGAATTCATCGTCTCTAGATTCCTAGGGTGGTTGTAGAGTTTTCTTCCCTCCCATAAACATGCCCATAGCTAGTTTGTGTTTTATAATCCTGATTTTGTTGTGTGATTTTATTTTCATCTACGTCAACTTCTGTTTGTTTTTATTAGGATTTCTCCATTGAACCATGTATATTTGGAAACATGTTGCTTAATCTCCAGACCTGGGAAGATTTTTTTTTCTGTTATCTGCCTGTTGGCTTTCAGTTAAATTCAAATGTCTGAAAGCAGGCACTGTATGGTTTGTTTTATGTTACATTTTTAAGGTGTGTTTTATGGCCCAAAATTTGGTCTATCCTGGTGAATGTTCCATGAAAGATGTTATTCTTGGATGAAGTAACCTAACTATGCCAATTATACCTAGTGATTGATGGAGTTGTAGAGATCAACAATGGCCTCACTGATTTTCTGTCTACTAAAGCTGTCCATCTCTGAGAGAAGACTGTTAAAATCTCCAACTATAATAGTGGATTAACGCATGTCTCTCCTGTACTCCCATCTCTCTTTATTTTCCCCATCTATCTTTCTGTCTCCCACTTCCTTTGCCTTCTATTCTGAGAGTCCAAGGACAACACCCAAAGCTCTAACTCATTAATGGTGTTTTCTTCTTGTTCCTTCCAGGCCACTAATGGGATGCTAACCCAACAAAGTCTCACTTAGTTGGCTGGGGAGTTCTGGAAGAAATGTTACCTCTTCCAGAGACCCACACAGGCTAAAAGCAACTGAGTCTTTTTGCCTCTGGTTCATTTAGTCAGAAGTTATAGGCCACCCAAGGAAGGATAAGACATCAAGCTAGATGGCACTTCTGTAGATGCACTAGTCACCAAAAGAACTGACGGATGAAATCATCATCAGGTCTTTCACAAGGGTGTGGCAGTAAAAATCTTTGTTTACCACACCTTGCCCTTGATAACATACCTAAAATTGAAAGTAAAATTCTATCACAAATAGATTAATAGTGGCTTCTGGTGTTAACATAACAAGGCATCTCTAGGTGAGGAATCTCTCAAATAGGTTCAACACTTAAAAAATGTCAATAGTGGCTAGCAAGAAGGCTTAGTGGATCAAGGAAAAGGATGTCGAACCTGATGACTTTAATTGATTCCTGAAGTCCACATAAAGGTAAATGGAGATACTCAACTCCACAAAATTTCCTTTGACTTTTGCACACGTGTTATGGCATAGTACCCATGTGCATATGTCACGCACACTCACAAACACACACACACACACACACAAATAATGAATGAAATAAAGTTTAAAATGCCAAAAACTTTCTTGCTATTATGCTCTTTTCTGAAAGGCAGCAACAATCATGATTCAAGTCAAAGCAGGTATAAGACGGCAAACTATTCCTTTTCATTAGACAGCAAGAACCTTTTTAAATACTTCTACAAAGAAACTTTCCTTTCTAAGATCTCTTTGCCTTAAGCTCAGGTACATCAAGGCTTTCCAGAATGCTCAAAGATTGAGAATGTTTTTTTGTTTTGTTTTGTGGGGATGTTTTATGATTGACTGACACCAATAAGAATTCATTGCTCTTCCACTCAGGCCTAAATGGGATGTCTTCATCAGCCCCACCCATCTTGCTTCTCAAGGATCTATTCCCAACGAAGAGGTAAAAAGATTTTAAGAGCTTGAGACGGTGGATGACTTCAAAGAAGCAGTGTCTTACAGAGAAGAGAACTGATGCACATATGAACTCACAGTAACTGTGGCAGCTTGCATAGGAGCTAAACTAGTTCAAGCCAGAGTCCAAGAGTTAAGATAAGAAGGTTGACAAGGGCTCCTCCTCCTAACCAAGAAGTTACCTGCAATTGATATGGCTTACAAGGGAAAATTGGTTTTCTCTGAGTCTTACTAGGTATATTAACCACACTTCAGGGTAGGCCCTATACACAGGAGTAGTTGGCCAATACAAAACATACTCTGGTATTTTTGTAGTTTTTGTCTCATATTGCTTTTCTTTGAGGCTTTTTCCCCCTTCTTTTTGCTTTACAGATCTTTGCTTGTATATTTTAGTTTTGGTTTAGCGGTTTTTTGGAAGGGCAATATTATGTGTATGTTTTAGGTTTTTGTGTTTGATTTTTTTTTAAGAAAGAGAGAAAGAGTGGGTGTGGAGTTGGGCAAGTGTGGAAGATCTTGGAGGAGAGGTGGAAGTGAAAAGTGATCAGAATATGTTGTAAAAAAAATCAAGTAAAAATGAGAAAATTCATTGTTCTTTCAAAAGCAACAACAACAGAACTCAACAAGATTCCTCCTAGTTGTAAAATGAAGGGTACTTGAACATCTGGGGCAATGCCACATTAAAAAAAATAATATTTATTGACTGGAGAAAGGTGTTTTGATATATAAACAACTCCTTGAATAGAAAGAACTCTGACTAAATCTTTTCTGAGGTCATTTCAATCCTCGTCTTTGAACTAAAGAGAACATAAAAGACTATCCATAATTAATACAAAGAAATCTTTTAACTATGGGCAGCCATCAAGAGAGCTAGCAAAATGTTCCTCAGCATCCTCTCCAGACTCATTTGGTCCCCAAAGGAATCTTCAGGCAGCCATTGGATTTCAAAACCAAGCATTCAAGGCAACAGCAAGCCAAAGCAGAAGAATAGCCACTTTGTCCTTCTTCTGGAAATAATGATCAGCTGTAGGGCCCATGAAAAGCCTCCCTCTTACTACCTTTAACAACTCGCCTCCGCCTTCCTTACCAACCCTGACGGATTCCCCTGCTCAAAATCTGACGTAAATTGTTTCCTTACCATGGCACGCTGCCTGAGATTTCTGGGAAGTCTGTTTAAACAGGAGCCATGCCAGAGCTGGGATCAGCAGCGCTTCTGTGTAGCTTGTAACATAAGCTATAATTAGGGACATTGAGGTCCCTAAAGTTGCAGGCCAAGTGAGTTGTCTGTGGGAGGAATGTGTATATACATACGCACACATAATATTGTATATAAGCAAATAGATGTGATTTTTTTTGTGTGTATATGATTTTCTTCTATATGTTTAATAGCTCATAAAAAACAAAACTAAAAAGGAATGTGTTGAGCTGATGGACTCTGACAACCTTCCCAAGTCTGTCTTCTCTTTCCTCAATTCATTCATTCAGTCTCCTTTCTCAATTCATCCACTCATTCATTCAGTCAGTCATACCGGAAGGTCAAGAACTGTTCTTAGTTGAAGAGTAACTAGCATACAGATGACATCATCATAGAGTTGGTAGTAAAAGATCAATTTTTAAACCACCAACCAATTGTACACATGGAGGAACCCATGGATCCAGCTGCATATATAGCAGAGGATGGCCTGGTTGGACATCAGTGAGAAGAGAGGCCCTTGGTCCTGTGAAAGCTCGATGTCCCAGTGTAGGGGAATGTCAGGACAGGGAAGCAGGAGTGGGTGGGTTAGTCAACAGGGGGAGAGGAAATGGGATTGGGGGGTTTGGGAGGAAAATCGAGGAAAGGGGATAACATTTGAAATGTAAATAAAAAATAAATTAAAATTAATAAATAAATAAAATTGTTTCTTGGTGACATCTATGTGTCAGCATCTCCTAGTTTTCTGACTCATCCATATCCGAGTCAGAGTTGAAGGAAAGTATTTCCAGAATTGAAAGACCACAAAATATAACATAAAAAAATGATTAGTATTCCAGGCAAGCTCTTACAAACTCTCAAGCCTCTGGTAATTTGTTGAGTCCATGTCAAGTTTCTTATCTGAGCAAGTGGTCAACAGTCTGAGCACATACTGATAGACAGCCTTTGTACTGTGTCTCATGTCCTGACCTTCTCAAATTAGTGTTCTCAAAGATGCCCATTTTTTATGACGTAGTAGCTTTTCTTGCCACATTAAGATATTCCTAATGTCCTAATACCCTCAATTTTTTCTGAACTTAGTAGAATTTAATTGTTTGTATGCAATTGTTTGCAATGTTTTTGTGGTAGTTTTTTCCTCATTTTGTTTTGTGTAGGTACAGGATTATGTAGCCCAGGATGGCTTTACACTCCTACGCCCACCAAGTGTTGGTAACATTTTACTGAGGAAAAACATACATATAGGTGTTGTAGATAGCCCTGGGGCTAATTATATTTAATGTTAATTCTGTTCTCCTGTGAGTGGTTTTGAACAAGGAATGAGTCAGCACTCAGGTGATTTCCTGTAAACCTGCTTCCCACCTTAATTTGTAAAATAAAGGAGAGCTGATGATGGGCAGATAAAAGGGAAGGTGGAGCAGAAGGTGGGAGAGAGAAGAAGGAGAAAATGGAAGAGGGAGAGGATGCAGAGGAGGAGGAATATGAAGAAAATCAGAGCAGAAGCACATGGCCTGGAGAAACCGCAAGTTCTAAGGGGTCTCATAGATGTGGACGATGGTAGTGTAGTGGTAGATCTGCCCAATCTAGGCACACAGCATGTAATCATATTAACTGTACCAGTTTTCATTGTTGGGCATACTTTGGAGAGATTTACCACAATATACAGGAAGGTATAGACATGACATATATTTATTTTAATGGAATTTCATAAACTGAACAATATGTGCCACCAGAATTTGTACTAAGAAACTGAACCCTATCAGCATCGTAGACCCTTCATACACTCTTCCCATCCTTCACTCTAAAAGTAACACTACTCTCAATTTTTTTGTTTTGTTTTTTGTTTGTTTTTTTGTTGTTGTTGTTTTTCAAGACAAGATTTCTCTGTGTAGCCCTGGCTGTCCTGGAACTCACTCTCTAGACCAGACTGGCCTCCGACTCAGAAATCTGCCTGCCTCTGCCTCCCAAGTGCTGGGATTAAAGGCGTGTGCCACCATGCCCGGCACTACTCTCATTTTTAACACTAAGATAAATTTAAAGTTTCTTAAATTCTATTTGTAAAAGAACTTTACCATAAAGACTCTTGAAAACATTTTCTTTTTCTAAATTCCATCTTAGTATGATAAATCCACTGGCGAGTATAGTTTCACTTTTCCATCTCGTTGGTGGATACAATTTCATTAATTGACCATAAGTTTGGAAATCAGTTGTTGTCACAGAAAGAAAGAGTCAAGTCTTGTGCTAGGTAGAAAACCTGGATAGGTATGAATAACCGACAAGTCACAACCTTGACTTATTTCTATGGCACTGTGCAAGAAAGGAACTTCATTAAGACTGATGTGTAGTCCAGAAGCAAATCCAATATCTCAAATATATCTTCAAAATCCAACAGCCTTTATCTCTCACTTTCTCTAAGCTTCCTTATATTTTAACTCTTTTCCGTAAGGCAAAGGTGTCTTTTCCAAGAAGTTTGTATCACTTCTTATCCACCAGGACCTGTAAACTAAATGGCTTCAGCATTGATTTCATTACTAAAATCAAGCAGCAAATTTTCACTTGGTAAGAAAGTAGTGATCTCGAGGAACATAAAATCTATTGAGAAATGAAAAGCCAGATGCTAACATGTTGGGATCACTACATCCTACCTACAGCTAAGAAAACCGAGGCGTAGAGAAACATCCTTGTTTATTAAGCATGATATGAAGTTAAAGATAAAAGACTAGAGTGTTTCGTTGCAGATTCCAAGTTCTGGAGGCCAGAAACTGTGTGTTTTAGTCATTGGTATAGCATGTGACTTTCTTACTTCAGTGCTTTTAAAACAGTATCTCTACCAATTTCCAAACTCAGAAAGCTTATCCCACCCAAAGCAGAACTGGAAAAATAAGCAGATTATCAGATTTTTTAAAAATATGCAGTAATATAAACAAGTGATTGATTGTTTAGGAAATGTGCAAAGCTGGGAAAATTCAAATAAGTGATTACTTCTGGGATCCTTCTTGTGGTCCTCAGAGAATTCTTCCAAAATCACCCTCTCCTTAAGCCAGACTTAAGTTCTCTTCTCATTCCAGTATGTTCTTAATTATCTTATAGATGTGTACAGCCTCATGTTGTAAGCAGCTGGTCTTATGCTGAAATGCCCTAGCTTGTGTCTAACATGAACCTTGGTATTGCGTAGTTTACCTGTAAGTCACTGTTCCAGAAATATCCCAATCAACAAACAAATGGATTTAATATATTTGTAGTTAATTTCTGGTAGGATTATTCTAACATAGCCACCTGTGTTATATTTTCAACCAAAAAGATCACTTTCAGTGCTTTCAGTTTCACAACTCAGTTGGGTTTGTTGCTTCTAGCATCAACTGGATAGAAATCCAAGTCATTGCTAAATACCTAACATTGCCCAGAATAGTCCCCATACAAAAGACATGTACTGATTAAATGCCAATAATGCCAGTGATAAGAAACCCTGCTATTTATACATACATAAAATGGATAAACGCTTGTCCATTGGCATGTATTATCCAGAAGAAAGAGTATAATGAGTTTAACCAAGAAAGAGTGTCCTTCTTATCTGTAGACCTTATAGACATAGTCATGTGGTCCTCCCCATTTATAGATCATACAGATGCAGTTAGGCAATCCTTCCCACTTATGGGCAATACAGGTGCAGTTGTATGATCCTTCCCATTGGTAGGTAATACACATGCAGTTATTTGATTCTTCTGTCCCATAACATAAGCACAATTGTGTGAACTGCCTTTTATACTTTCCAAAATAAGTACAAAATATATAAAATAGTACTATGCATTTTTATTAAACTTTACTTTTCCTTATACTGAGGAAAGAATAAAAGAACTGGGCTAAATTTCCATGAATACAGAAATGGACTGATAAAGAAATCAAGGCTCAGTGCAGCTAGATGATTTACCCAAGGCCGCATAGTTGCATAATACTGGTGACTTCATGGCTTGGCCTTTTTCCACTGATGTTTTTTTGTTCCAGAACATTCCCCTCCTTTTAAATTCTCATTACTCCTCCACTCTCCACCTTAATTCTCTCTGGACAGAGCAGAATATTAAAGGGAAGCACAAGACTGAGAAATGTATGATGCCTCCTGGGATTTCCATGACTCACTGAAATAACTGCATGTATCCTCTGGGAAATAGTCAGCAAGTGATGTGGGAAGACATTCTCCTTCCTCTGAACTGACTGGGTAGAACAGTCTCTGACTGACATTCTGAGATTCCCATGAGAAGATTAAAGCTCTATGTCCTTCCAGTAGGGAACTATGAGTAGAAAGATATCTTTATCTTCTACAAGGAAATGGGAGCTCTTGTCACCAAAGAGCTATGTTTAACTAAAAGATTAAACGGAGACACAGCAGTATCCCCTTGCCGATGACGCCAACACCCATAGAATCCATGCCTAGCTCTGGACTAGGCACACTAAATTTTATTCAGTGCCTCTGGGAGGGCAAATGGTCCTTGATTTAATGCTAACCTATTTTTATCAGCCTTAACTAAAAAGATTACACAAGCATTACACAAAACATACCATTTTGTAGTATGTTTGATTTTTGCATTGAGTCACTTACAACAATCCACATTATCCAGCTGAGTTCTTAATGCAGAACAGTACCAAGTATCATCAAGTTTACGGTTCCTATATTTGTATATGATAATGGACCATAAACTCTCATTGGTCAGGAGACACCAAAGTCTGACACTATTACTGATCCTATGATGTGCTTATAGACAAGAGCCTAACAAGACTGTCCTCTGTGAGGCCCAACCAGCAGCGGACTGAGTCAGACACAAATGCTTACACCCAACCGTTGGACTGAAGTCGGGAACCCCTATGGTTGAATTAGGGGAAGGATGGAAGAAGCTGAAGAGGAGGGCAACACCATAGGACGACCAGCAATCTCAACTAACCCAGATCCCTGGGAGCTCCCAGACACTGAGCCGCTAACCAGGCAGCATGCATGAGCTGGTCCCAAGGACCCAGATGAATATATAGCAGAAGACTGCAGGGTCTGGCCTCAATGGGAAAAGAGGTACCTAATCCTTAAGAGACTTGAGGGCCAGGGAAGGAGAAGGCCTGGGGGGGGGGGTGCATCTTCTCTTGGAGATAGGAGAAGGAGGAATGAGATGAGATGAGGAATTATGGAAGGGGGGACAGGAAGGACAACAGCTGGATTTTAAATAATAAATAATAAATAATAATAATAATAATAATAATAATAATAATAATAATAGTTTATGCAAAAAAGAAGCCCAACTAATGCCTGGGGTTGATAGGATAGTTAGTAAAAGCAATAGGTGTTTGTGTAATAAGAATCCTCTCTCAGGACAGTTGGTTGATTCAAAGACCATAGACACACACATTTGTTTAGGCACTGACCAGAGGGTATAAGATTGGTTTCACTGGGTGAGTTTCCTCAAGGGCTGCTGCATTCAGTTCTGTCCTTACATTTCATAAAATGAGGTTAACAGGCTAGTACAGACTATGACTAGCTAATTCTTATGTCTTGCAGGATTTCACAATAAGAAAAGATAATTAAATATGCAGTCAAGGCCAGACATTGGGGAGGTAATCGTCTGACTAGCCTCAGTGGAGACAATGACCAAACTATTACTACTAACACTGAGCAATAAACCAAACTTACTCTGGCATTTTTGCCTCTATTCCTACATAGGATTGCAATGAACTTATCAAGAAGAACAGAAAAATTCCTGTATATCATATCTCTGCTCCCTGGCCTCTTAGGACCAGTTAAGCTTGCCTAACGTCTCATAAATCACCAACAAATATCAGGATCACACTTTACTCACAGAAGACACAATGAGGAACAAAGGCAAGTACACAATGCATCACCTAACAGTGTGATTCCTGGGGATGGCAAAATGACTCAGGTCACTGTGTCTGCTGCCAAAGTTAATGACCTGATTTTAATCCCTGGGATTAAGATGGTGGAAGCAGACTAGCAGCTTTCACAAACTTGAAAAAGTAATAAGGGGAAGTGAGAAACAGAATATGATCAAGTTACATTGTATACGTGCCAAGCCAGGTCTTCATACTAACTCAGGAAGCTGAATGTGATTTCGGATTCATGACCCTACCCTGAGTTTTTCTTTCTGTCTCTGAATAACCTACAGTTGTCCTGTGGCCTCCACATGCATGTGCACGCATGTGTTTATGTTCCAGCACACACATAAACATACACAAAACAAAGAGAGAATGAAAAGTGGCAATGAATTACAGAAATAGTGTTTTAAAGATTCTTATAAACTTGGAGAAGAGAATTGATACGTAATTGAATGTTAGAACTGAATACAGACAGAAATAAAGGATGCTATCAAAGCCTACAACTTAAAAATGGATGATATTGGTTCTTAATGAGAGAAGCAATACTTCATCTTTTAGTTGAAAATGGCATTATTTAATCTTTATTGTATACACATTGCTTCCAAATTTAATGTATTCAATTTATCTTACAAAAGTTAAAAAACTATGTTATATATGCTACAAGAAGGTAAAATTATATTCATCAGTGCTGTATCAATACTCATCTTAATCAATTATTAAAAATATCATTTAAATTTTCAGAATTTTTACTATATATACATACATATATATATATATATATATATATATATATGATATTCCAACTGCAATTTCTCCTATTTCCACTCCTCCCAGTACCCCATACCTCCCCTCTCCCCTAGATCCATTCTCACTCTATTTTTTAAAACAAAAACAAAAACAACCAGTCCTCCCAGAGACACCAGAGATATCAACCAGGCATGGCCTAACAACTTACAATAAGACTAAGCACAAACTCTCATATCAAGGCTGGATAAGACCACCCAGTAGGAGAGAAAGTGTCCCAAGCAAAGGCAAAAGAGTCAGAGACATCCTCCACTCCCATTGTTAGGAGTCCCACAAGCACACCAAGGTATACAACCATAAGGTATATGGAGAAGACCTAGATCATACCCATGCAGGGTCCATGACTGCCTTTTCAGTCTCTGTGAGCCCCTATGAGCCCTGCTTAGTTGATTTTGTGGGTTATATTCTTGTGGTATCCTTAACCCCTCTGCCTTCTAGAATCCTCCCTCCCCATCTTCTTCAGGGACACCCCTGGCTTTGCCAGTGTTTGGCTGTGGGTCTCTGTTTATGTTCTTTCTCATCTGCTAAGCTATGCCTCCCTGATGGCAATTAGACTAGGCACCTTTCTATAAGATATCTATATTATAGATATCTATACCTATCTATAGCAGAATATCATTAGTAATCATTTCTTTGACTTTCCTTGCCAGTCACAATTGGTTCTATCCTGAGTTTCTGGGCTGACCAGCCTCTGGTTCTTGAACCTCAGTCGGGTTCAATGTCGGGGATGGGCTCCTTAAGTCCACACCGTAATACATTGTCTTTAATATGTTTTTCAAACTCAAAACCATGTTGTTACTCAAGTAATTCAGCAAATGTCTACTCACAGAAATTAAATGATTATCTTAGAAAAGTGATCTTATTAAATGTAAGTAATTAGTGAAATTACTGATTACTTTTATTGAGCACATCACCACTCAAAACAACACACCGTGATCTGAAATTATACTAGATGTTTTGCAAAGATTAATAAAAGAAACACAAGAGGAATTACTACATAGTTGAAATTTTATTATTAATTTACATATATAAAACTCTTAGCAAGTCCTTTCATAAACATATATGTGGAACAATATAAAATATGGGAAAATGCATGAAGAAGGCCCCAGGCCATGTCATGAAGCTTTTTCTCTGTGTTTCCTTCTAGTAGATTTAGAATCACAAGTCTTACTCTTAAATCATTAACTCATTTTTCATTTGAATTTGCACATAGTGTGAAGCAAGGATCAAGTTCCATGCTTCTACTGGCAACTGGCTTTCCTGATCCTACTTATTGAAAAGCTGATCTTCCCCCATGTGTTCTTGATACTTCTTTAGGGAATGCATCAACCATTAATGTGTCCATTTATTTCTGAGCTCTCCATTCTGCTTCACTGCTTGGTTTGTGGTTTTCTATCAATACCATGACATTTTAGTTGCTGTAGTCTTATAATATTTCTAATTTTCATATTTTCGGTACCCATCTTTAATAGTCAATTTGAGGTATTAACACACAGTATTGCAGGCTCTGGAGAGATGGTTTAGTATGTAGAGGTACCTCTTATGCAATCATGAGGACCTGAGTTCAGGTCCCCAGCACCCACTTAAAAGCTGAGACATTGCCACTTGTGCCTGCAATCTGTGTGCTAAGAGGGTTGTAGATATAGGACACTAAACCAAGACTTACTAACCAGCCAATCTAGCCATAACACAACAAGCTCCATGTTCAAACTTTGTCTGGAGGAGTTAAGGCATAATATGAAAGAGTGAGACACCAGACATCCTCCTGTGACCTCTAAACATGGCATGCCATATGTGTACATGCAAACACACATAAGCATACACACATGCACATGCATGCACATATACATGATTTAAGTATCTTATATAAATGTTTTATTAGTAACTTTGGAGTTGGGCTGTAGTCTGAGCCAAAGAGAATTCAGAATGCACATTTGGTCACATGGTCATATTATATCTATAGTCAGGAAAGCAAAATGGAGGTACAGACATGGAAATAAGCAACAACAGCATCCTGTCTACTTACAGCTAGCAATTGTCATTTGGAGCATGATTTGCACAACTGGCCATATGTGTCTGGCTAAAACTCAGCTATTTGTCACCAGAGTAAGTTACACATTCAGCTTTACATATAAACTAGGCTATAGTTCATTACACATCATGAACATGTTTTATGATTTGGATTTTTTTTTTTATTTACGTGAGGGAGAAAGAGGGGGGCAGAGAGAACAGACATTTGCAGGTACCTATGGAAGATAGAAGAGAATATTGGAGCCAGAGTTATAGGAAATGTGAGCTCTGCTGGAAACTGAACTCAGATTCTCCAGAAGAATAGCAAATACTCTTGGCCACTAAGCCATTTCTCCAGCCACAGTGTAACTACAGAGGCAGTTTTAGCACACACAGTTCAAATCAGCAGAAACTTGGACAAGTTCTTTTCACCTTCCTCTCATATGTTCACAGACTCTATGACTCTACTTATATAAAATATTCAGAATATACAAATCTAAAGAACCAGAAAGCATATGAGTCAGTGTTTTATAGAGTCTACAGAAAGAGAAGATGGATAAAAACTCTGATGATATTTGGAGTCTTGTTTTTGAACAATAAGTATATTGTGCCTAAATTTCATAGTGCTGGAAAACTCTATGCATGATGCTTGGGACAAAGTAACTAGTAGTCTTGACCAGCTGTGAGCACTCGAGTGTACAATAATAACTAGCCTGGCAAGATCAACCTACTGGTGAAATAGTGACTCTACTGTTGTGAGAGTCATCAGTCACTCTTTGATTGGATTCAAGGCCAGGTCTGCACGATGAATCTCATGTTTGGCACCATCAACTTGGGTGAAAAAATAAGAAAAGACCCACATATCTGGATAGGTCATGGACCCAAGAGCAGAATCTATTACTATTATCTGCTAAATGACCTTGGTGATAAACTTCCCCCTATGCTATTTTCTTTATACCAATAGACTAGTATATCTCTCAACCTTCATCAGAGACGTTTCTTTTCAGCAGACAGTAATTAAAACAGAAGTTAACAGTGGCCAATAGACAGAGAATAATAATCTGTATGCTCAACTCAAAAAGAGACATTTACATCATATCGCCTTCCCCAAAGACTCAGAGATCATCATGGAGGAGGGGAGAGAAAGATTGTAAGTGCCAGAAAGTGGTAGGCATCTGTAATGAACCAATATTTGCTAGATACAACAACGCCA
The DNA here is from genome assembly GCF_000001635.26 of Mus musculus. NCBI lineage: Eukaryota > Metazoa > Chordata > Mammalia > Rodentia > Muridae > Mus > Mus musculus. The sequence goes on from NC_000081.6 coordinate 63,370,519, forward strand.
ATATAACCTGACACTGCTATGATTGCATGCAGAGGCCCTATACAACATCAAGCCAAGCAAAAACATGTAGATATCCATTGCTTCCCCTCAATTCATTGATGTGTGAAAGATCACAGGCTAGAGAGGAGAAATGGGATGAAGTTTCACCCCTAGCTGAAGAGCTATTGACAACTGGTGGGCTTTGGGGGAGAAAAAGCAGGGTTTGTTCAGGGATATAGTCCCTTCATGACTACTCATGCTACAGTAGAAAATTCTACATACATGCACATCAGTAAATAGACTCAATGGCTTAACAATAGAGCACATGAAGCTGCGTGGTGAGAACAAATGGTGGAGTAGAGAAGAGTGGAATTAGGGAGGATGAAATGGGGATGGACTTGATCAAAACATGCACAGGTAAGTGACTGAAGTTACCAAATGACACTGGTCAACTGTGTATTAAAGAAAAGGAGGAAATTATGCAAAAAATAAAAACACTCACTTTCACTTGGATTGAGTTTTCATTTAGACCTGAAACAACATTGATGTCTGATCTTCTGCAAGCATTTCAGGACATTTCTTTCACATAAACACTACTACATTTAGATACACCATCTCTCTACACCAGATACTGTAAATAGTGTGTCCCTTTAACTTCAATCCTTCATGGTATGGGGTCTTTTACATGTTAATTAATTAAGGAGCAACAATGTTCTTGTATAGTTTCCAGTTTGCTTTTTCTCTCTGGACTCTGTTTTTCTTCTGGCTTGCATGTCTTTTAGCCAAAACTAAGGCAGTTGTCATTGGGACCACCTTTTGGCCTCCACTCCCATGATAAGATGTTGTGATGGCTCTCCAAGGAATAGATGTATTTACAGGGTATCCATTTCAAAGACTGGCTAATTGTTCCACAGGCTGCACAAAGTGCACTCTCAAATCATAAACGGAAAGCACTCTGGCTGTTCCCAGGCCACAAAGCATGACCAAGTTGATTAGGACTCATAACTCACACTCGGGATACCTGAGCTTGATCCTCCAAGAAACAGCTGCCCTATAAAAAGCAGAACAGAGAGTGTATATCACATGGTTCAGGAGCCATGGTCACAGCTCTGCAGCCACAATAAATGGCCCCTGACATGCCTGGCCAGGACTACGCTAAAAATGAAACAATAAGAGTAGAAAATAGCCTTTATTTGTCACAAACACCAACAACCAACCTCAAATCAAACCCCAGCCTATGCAGTTCGAAGAATCTGAAGAACTGAAAATGGAAAATTCCTCAGCAAATGCTAACCCTGGACACATGCTATACTTCAAGTGATGAATCAACTAGTGCTGTTCAGTGACACATACCATGGGGAAGAAGGACTACACAATGCCCATTTAAAGATGTACTGGCTCAAGAGAGGAAATGTTGCATGTAAACAGAATGAAAGATGGAAAAGCATCAAAGTAAAAGTTAAAGATGCCATCTAGTCATATGTGCCACCTGGAGAGATGCTATAGGAAAGGTGTGTTGTAGCTTAGGGAGAGCTCTCACTCTGTAGAAACCAAGCATCCACAGATGAAGTTCCTAGAGGAAGGAAAGCCCATCTTGGATTCTATATATTTTGGCAATCTCAGTAGAGGACTCTAAAGTAACACTACACAGCATAAGGTTAGCCTCAACAGCTTTGGAGTTACCCAAAGTGGCTCTAAATTATAACATCACCCCCTGATCTTGACATCTATCAAGTATTTCTCAGTGGTTCCTATGTACCTGCAGATATAGGAAATAGAGGATGAGACAGCCCCTCAGAAAATCATCCCCATGGGTTTAGAGAACAAGAAAGCTAGTATTTCCCCAAAGCTAAGCTAAACTTTACCGAGAGATACCACACAATAAAATTATAAATGGGAAGGATTCTTAGATTGGGGCTCTCTAATGGTCAGGTCTAAAGGCAAAGCAAGATGTAGATGCGTGTGTGGAGAATTAAAATGAAGAACAGAAGTCATTTTTATTTTTTAAAAATGAGGCAGATTTTAGTGTTGAGGATTCTGATAAAAATGAAAAGGAGCTTGGAAGAAAGTATTCTGGGATGGAATTCCTACAGGTAAGGAAATGTGATTTAATTCTTTGAAGGAAATGAACATATAAATCTTAAAAATATTTTACTAATGAGATCATGTTGAATCCATTTAAACTATTTAAATCCCCCCTGAAATTAAGTTTAATGTGGATAAAACTATCTTAAAATTTATAAAATAAAATTAAAACTACTGTCCTTAAAAAAGCTAAACAATAATATGTTCTATAACACATATAGTGATTGAATATAGCACTTATTATTCAACCTACATCAAGTAACTTTCCAATGACTTAGACTTTCCCTTCCTGTAGAAGTTCAGATGCTTTCTTTTAAGAAATGAATGAAATTATGAAACATCCCCTATAAAATCAGGTAACCCTGATTCATTTAAGTTTTAGAGGTCTTAAAGAGTTGGAGAACTTCATTTGTTTCACTGATAAGGCATGCAGCCTCGAGAATCTTTTTGATTCCACTATCTGAGTCGGCTCTTGGAATATAAAGGTAATACTAGTGCCAGGTTAGTGATTCACTTAGAAAAGAAATGGCTAAAGTAAGTATTCAGCACATTTCTATGAGTGTGGTTGGGGATTTGTGGCAGCAACTACCAGTAACCAGCAAGTATTTAAACTTTTTTCCATATAAAATTAATACTATCATTAGGTAGTCCTAATACTGTTTGATGACTAAGATACTGTTTGTCAAAAATGGACTTAGTTGACAAAATATGTGACCCTGCAGTTTAAGGAAAGTAGAAAGAAATTATTTGGCTGCTTCATGGGAGCCAGGAGGGTGAAGCAGCTGCTCACCTTGTGTCCAGAGTCAAGAAGCATGTGTTCAGCTGGTATTCCTTTTTCCTTTCTTTCTGTCTGTTCTTTATTTTATTTTATTTTATTTTATTTAGGTTTTTCGAGACAGGGCTTCTCTGTAGCCCTGGCTAACCTGGAGCTCACTTTGTAGATCAGGCTGGCGAACTCAGAAATCCGCCTGCCTCTGCCTCCCAAGTGCTGGGATTAAAGGTGTACGCCACCACGCCCGGCTTTTAAATTTTTTCTATTGGTTATTTTTCTTACTTACATTTTAAATGCTCCCCCTCCCGGTTTCCTCTCCAAGAATCCCCTATCCCATCCCCGACTCCCTGCCTCCACAAGGGTGCCTCCCCACCCACATGTCCACTCCCACTCCACCACCCTAGCATTCCCCTACACTGAAGCATCAAACCTACACAGGACCAAGGGCCTCCCCTCCCTTTGATGTCAGACATACTACTTATTCACCTGGAGCCATGGCCCCTCCATGTGTATTCTTCGGTTGGTGGTTTAGTCCTTGGGAGCTCTGGGGGTTCTGGTTAGTTGATTTTTTTTCTTTCTATGGGGTATGTTACAAACCCCTTCAACACCTTCAGTCCTTCCTCTAACTACTCCATTGGGGTCCCTGTGCTCAGTTCAAAGATTGGCTACAAGCATCTGCATCTGTATTCATAAGGCTCTGGCAGAGCCTCTCAGGAGACATCCATATCAGGCTCCTGTTAGCAAGCACTTCTTGGCATCAGCAATAGTGTCTGGGTTTGGTAGCTGCATATGGGGTGGATCTCTAGGTGGGGCAGTCTCTAGATGGCCTTTCCTTTAGTCTCTGCTCCACTCTTTGTCCCTGTATTTCCTTTAGACAGGAGCAATTCTGGGTTAACATTTTGAGAAGCGTGGATGGCCCCATCCCTCAAACGGGGGCCAAGCCTAACCCCTGGATATGGTCTCTAAAGGTTATCCTCCCCTCTTTTGGAGTATTTCAGCTAATGTCATCCCTGTTGGGTCCTGGCAGTTCTTTCTGTCTGTTCATTCATTCTTTCTTTTGTTCCATCCTTCCTTTGCTCCTTCCCTCCTTTCCTTCCTTCCTTCCTTCCTTTTTCTTTCTTTCTTTCTTTCTTTCTTTCTTTCTTTCTTTCTTTCTTTCTTTCTTTCTTTCCTTCCTCCTTCATTCCCTCCCTCCCTCCTTTTCTTTCTTTCTTTCTTTCTTTCTTTCTTTCTTTCTTTCTTTCTTTCTTTCTTTCGTTCTTTCTTTCTTTCCTTCCTCCTTCATTCCCTCCCTCCTTTTCTTTCTTTCTTTCTTTCTTTCTTTCTTTCTTTCTTTCTTTCTTTCTTTCTTTCTTTCCCTCCCCCTCCTTCCATCTTCCCTTCTTCCTCTCTCTCTCTCTCTCTCTCTCTCTCTCTCTCTCTCTCTCTCTCTCTTTCTTTCTTTCTTTCTTTCTTTCCAGTTTGGGATCCCAGTCCACGGAAAAGTGCTACTCACTTGTAGGTATGGGTCATCCCACCTTATTTAAACTCATCTAGAAATTCCCTCACAGCTGTACCCAGATGGTTGTCTCCTAGATAAATTAAATCCTGTCACATTGGTGATATTAACCTTCTCACCTGGTTGTAGAGATTACAAACATAAAACTTCCTTGTAACTAGAGATGTAATATTCTCAGTTCTATTCTACTTTTGTTTCTGACTTTAGCTAACATCAGTTGTGACTGTAAAATGACTGGCAATGTCCCAAGTAGGTATACAAAAATAATATTCCTCGGGCACAGATGTCATTCCTTGTTTATGTTTATTTCACTCCCTTCAGAGTACCCAGGACAACTGAGTATCCAACAAATATCTCTAGGACACTGAAGGGACCAGCTGAATGAATGAAATGCTTAGACAATGTTCTGGGGAAAGCATAATTAAAGAAATACTGTAGAGCCTTAGAGACCAGACACATGAATCATACATGGAGGGGTCTCAACAGACTTCTAAATGGAAGTGTGTTTCAAATAGATGGAGCACAGAAACAGCATTTGGGATACACATTTGGCACTTTGCTTAAGACAAATGAAGTCATCAATTAAAAAGACAAACAAAATTTCAGATGATCTTTCCATTTATGCCAAGTGGTTTCAATTTTGAGGTGTAAGACTATAAGCTATTAGAACACTGGAAGTTTCCATGGAACATTGTGCCCTGAAGAATCTCAAATTACCTCATGCAATAACAATTGTAGCTACATGAAGCAGTTAGATCAATATGTCTGATTTAAAAGTTTTCCTACAATAAATCATACTTTTAAAAAATTTCTGCTGTATGTTGAGAATTTTCCACATGTCAAGACCTTGTGCTAAGTATTTTCAAGTAATTCTTTAAAATTGTTCCCAATGAGGTATTATTTTGTGTTTTACTATTTACCCATGTCACCTGTGTTTTCTGGGTAGACAACGTGGGTAAAATAGCCAGCCATTGAGTGTTAGAGCTGGAATTCCACCACAGTTCCACGCAAGTTCACTTTAGCTATAACCTTAGGTATAATCTTTTAAAAATTCTTTAAATAAATTTAATTCTTTAAATAAATGAGTGGTATCAGATTAAAAAGGTGTAAATGATAGTTATCAAGAAACATTTCTAACTAGTTTCACAAACTAATCCATTCATTAGTTTCTTTCCAAGTCCTTTCTTTTGAATAGATTAGGGACAATATACTAACCCTGAAGAAATCCAATTACTTTGTTGGGAACTATTGGCCCTTTGGGTTTCCCCTTTAACAGAAATAAGATAGTTTAACACAGAACACCATGGCTATGATGCAAGGAAGAACTCTAATTCAGGCTTCCATCCCGAGAAATTTATGGCATTATTGGAGCCATAGTTGTGATATCTTCAGAAAAGAGGTTTTAGTAAATACTTCAGAGGGTTGCTGAGATTTGAAAAAGTAGAACAGATTAAGGCATTTTCATAGGCATCCAGTGCCTGAAAATTAATAGCACTTCTGATTCTTTTTACACTTGACTATTTCCTAAATATTTTAAAGAAGGAAAAAAAAGAATTTTAGGGTGTTTTTTGAAAGGGCTTTCTGAGAGATATGGAAATATTTCTTTAATGTTACTGAACACTGAGCTTACTATTTTGTTATTACTCTTCAATATAGCATTCTGGAAATGAGGAAAATGACAATACTATAGGATATGTAACTCCATCAAATCTTTAACTGTACTCTATTGCTTAGTCTATGTTTTCTATGGCAATGGTAAAGACTCCTTTTGTTCTGAAAGTGAGGAAGCACAATCCAAACTGGTAAGATAGAGAGGAAATTTAATTTTCTTCAAATAATTTAAAAGCCAGAGGAAGGTAGATTTCATTTTCTATTATACTCTGAGATGAGTGGCTACCCCTATACTCTGTTTCTACAGCCAACTTTTTCAACATGTCAATCACTGCTTATGGTGACCACTCCGCATGTATGTGTATGCATATGTCTGTATTATGTATCTGTTTCTATATCTCTGTTCATCTCTGTATGCATATATACTAAGGATGTAGAAGATTTGGTCCTAGTAAGTCTCAAGTAAACAGTACAGTATTTTCACTATCACCTGTATATAAGATATACAAAATTTATTGATCCTACAAGTGAAATCCTTTAACATTTTTCTATTTCTCCTATCCTTCTTCCATGGTAACCATCATTATCTCCTTATTAATTTGAAAAGTTCAGATTCCATATGTAAGGGGGAAGAAATAGTACTCAGCTCAGTGTACACCAGGGTTATCCACATTATTACCCATGGTCATATTTCTGTCTTTTTTGAAGCAGAACACTATTCCTGTATATATTTCTTATTTCATTCTTCTGCCGATTTCTTTGGACACTGTGATTTTCCCATATCTGGGCTTTTATGAAAAATTCTGCAATGAATATGAGGGTGAACGTGTCTTTTAGATAATGATTTTATCTCTTCTGAATATGTACCACAGAATGGGACCAGTGTTTCTAGGTTCTTCTGTAACTGCCATACTCTTCTCTATAGTGGTTTGCCAACCGTGCATTGCCACCAGTAAGGCACAGGTGTTCCATTTTTTTTCTACACCCTTTTTGCAGGGTTGATTCAAGTGAGGGGCCTATGTGCATGCATGTGTGTATCTGCATGTTTACTGTTCCCCTTTTCTCCAGTGAGCTGAGCTTCATCCAAAAGTGACTCAACTCTCTGTGAAATGCCTGTAAGAAGTCCAAGGTTCACACAAAACACCACCTCTTCCAGTAGAGGAAAGGGGACTACAGAGAAAAAGGGAAAGAAGATTGTTTCCCAGGGGTCCCTTAAGAAACCCTCTTCTGCCTTTCATATCCAGTTGGGACTCAGATTCTATGCATCACAATCCCAAAAGCTGGTTCATTTATGCTGTCTTACCTGAACCAATAATTTGTCAAGAATTGACCCAGACCTTTCAGAGATTCTGCCAGAGAACTTGGGTGAATATAACTTTTCAAATAGTAAAGCAAATTGAGAAATGCCTGTGTTTAAAATTGTTCAGAAGAAGAAAGGACAATGGTTGCCTAAAGAAAATAACAAATTTCACTTCAAGCATCCCACATTTCCATGGATATGAATAAACAATAGACATATAAATATAGATGGAGTTTATTCCTTTGTAAACAGTTAATGTAACAGCATAAGTCAGATGTTACTCCCACACTTCATCCATGTATTTATCATAGCAGACTCAATTCAATATGTAAAACAAAAGAATTCTCACAGTAACTACCAGTGATTGAGCTTGAAGAGGCCTTAATGAAGAATGCTGTAGCCAATCTAGAAAATGTATACACACACACACACGTTTATAAATGTAGATATGAATGTAGATATTTACTCTACTTAGAAAATATTTGGATAGTATCTGAAAGAGCCAATTATCTAAGAAAACTAATTTACAGTTGAATCAAGTTGGTTGAGCTTGTCTTTAACATGGTGCTGACAATGTTTAAGTTCTGACTTCATTCACAAAGTAGATGATCTTCAAAGCCAGTTGTTTGAATCTCAGGCTCTCTTTCTGGTGTTTTGAAGGAAAGTATGTTGTTTAAAAGGAAAAAAAAAGCAATTTCATCTGAGTGTTGGTTGGTTTGGAGAAAATGCTTGATTGAGTTTCTGGAAATTATAATTAAAATTGATCATAGTAAATGAAAAACAACAAAAAATATTTTAGAGAGCAGATTTTCTAATATCAGCTATCAAATGTTATCTGACAGGAGCCTGATATAACTGTCTCCTGAGAAGCTCTGCCAGAGCCTGACAAATATAGAGCCATCCACTGGACTGAGCACAGGGGTCCCAAATGGAGGCATTAGAAAAAGGAGTGAAGGAGCTGAAGGGGTTTGCAGCCCTATAGGAAGAACAACAATATCAACCAACCAGACCGCCAAGAGTTCCCAGGGACTAAACCACCAACCACAGAGTACACATTGGAGGGCCCCATGGCTCCAGCTTCATATGTAGCAGAGGATGGCCCTGTTGGACATCAATAGGAGAAGAGGCCCTTGGTCCTGTGAAGGCACAATGCCCTAGTGTAGGGGAATGCCAGAGTGGAAGGTGAGAGTGAGTGGGTGGGTAGAGGAACACCCTCATAGAAGGAGGGGGAGGGGAATGGGATAGTGGGGTTCTGGTGATAACATTTGCAATGTAAATAAAGAAAATATCCAATAAGAGAAAAGAAAAATAAATAAATAAAACATTTCTCCTGAAAGTCATATTGGTTTTAAGCATCAGTGTAAGTATGTATAATTTTTTACCTACTTAATCTACTATATTAATATTGACTTAAGATTTTCATCACTTTAGCATTACTGATACTTTAATAAGTTTGTATTCATTAAAACCTGGATGATTTATTAATTAAAATCACAGTAACATTTGATAGCCTTTGGTTAAAACATTTCCATTTAGTAGGGATACAAGAATTTCATAATAATCTTTTGACTTGTGAATTTAAATATATTAACATTATTTAACTATATTTCAAATTTGAAGTGGAGTTAATTTAGGGAAAGAAAGTTTAGAAGAAGGATAAGGGAATTATTTAATTAAATGTCTTTAATTCATTTACAGGAGGTTCTCTTTTATAAAATATAGCATAGATTTTTATTTTACTATATATGGTCCTATATGTAGCAAAAAAAGATGAAAATATTTGATATAGTATTGGATTTAGGAAGCATAATACTATTTTTTTACTAGAAAAGGCAACTCTTGAGCAAATATTGTTGGGAGATGGTATTTATATCCTGTGTTTATTCTTTTCAATCTCATGTGGAAAAACACTATAGCATAGATGAAAAGTTTATGGAATTATGGAAGTACATGCAAGATTTATCTTAGTAACCATTAGCAAAATAATTACTAGATTGATAAAAATAACCCAGAATCCTGCTATTTAGGCATAATCTTTATGTTCATGTAATACATTCTATACATACATTTTCAGACATTATCTTAGTATATGTAACACATGTAGCTATTTTAACAAGTGAAATCACATATTACATTTTTCTCTATGTTCTTTTGCTTTTCTACTTATTAATAAATACATTCCATGTTTCTGGAGTAGTCATTTCTTGTCATGTGCTGTTATAAATTATATTACAATATAGGTTATAATAGATATATATTAGTGCATACTATGCATAGTTCTTGCATGCTTAAGCATATTTCACTACTTATTAATTTTAGTAGTAGTAGTAAATACATTTTAATACTCCTTTTAAAATTCTTTTAAAGACTTTTTCATTTTTTTTCCATTTTTTATTAGGTATTTAGCTCCTTTACATTTCCAATGCTATACCAAAAGTCCCCCATACCCACCCACCCCCACTCCCCTACCCACCCACTCCCCCTTTTTGGCCCTGGCGTTCCCCTGTACTGGGGCATATAAAGTTTGCATGTCCAATGGGCCTCTCTTTTCAGTGATGGCCAACTAGGCCATCTTTTGATACATATGCAGTTAGAGTCAAGAGCTCCGGGGTACTGGTTAGTTCATAATGTTGTTCCACCTATAGGGTTGCAGATCCCTTTAGTTCCTTGGGTACTTTCTCTAGCTCCTCCATTGGGAGCCCTGTGATCCAGACAAATTGAACTTTATTATTTTAATTCTTACCCAGAGTTTGAGTCAGAAAAATCTAAACTAGCCCTGTGACTTCACCATTTACTTACTTTGTGACCAGCCAAGCTGCTTTTCTTCTACAAGCTCAGTACCCTTGGGGTAGCAACCATTCTTTCAACAGAGAAAGAAACTCACATCAAAGAAACTCAATAGTCACCACCACCAATACCGCTATTTATCACAACAGAAAGTACCCGTGTGACAAGAAGAAAAAGTTATTGCTCTAAGTCAGTCTTGTTCTGGGGAGAGTGCTGGAATTACTGAATTAGGTAGCTTTCCCATGCCAGGTTTGTTGTTTGGTTGTTTTGGTGTCCACATTGTTATTGAGATTAAAATACAGATAACCTACAAAGTAGAACTGACAGTCTTGCTCCTTTAAAAAATTGCCTACTAGATGGTCCATCCTTTTGTCTCAGCTCCAAACTTTGTCTCTGTAACTCCTTCCATGGGTGTTTTGTTCCCAATTCTAAGAAGGGGAAAAGTGTCCACACTTTGGTCTTCGTTCTTCTTGAGTTTCATGTGTTTTGCAAATTGTAACTTATATCTTGGGTAGTCTAAGTTTCTGGGCTAATATCCTCTTATCAGTGAGTACATATTGTGTGAGTTCCTTTGTGATTGGGTTACCTCACTCAGGATAATGCTCTCCAGGTCCAACCGTTTGCCTAGGAATTTCATAAATTCATACTTTTTAATAGCTGAGTAGTACTCCATTGTGTAAATGTACCACATTTTTTGTATCCATTCCTCTGTTGAGGGGCATCTGGGTTCTTTCCAGCTTCTGGCTATTATAAATAAGGCTGCTATGAACATAGTGGAGCATGTTTCTTTCTTACTAGTTGGAACATCTTCTGGATATATGTTCAGGAGAGGTATTGCGGGATCCTCCAGTAGTACCATCTAGAGATTGCCATATCCAGGGATCCATCCCATAATCAGCCACCAAATGCTGACACCATTGCATACACTAGCAAGATTTTGCTGATAGGACCCTGATATAGCTGTCTCCAGTGAGACTACACCGGGACCTAGCAAACACAGAAGTGGATGCTCACAGTCAGCTGTTGGATGGATCACAGGGCCCCCAATGGAGGAGCTAGAGAAAATACCCAAGGAGCTAAAGGGGTCTGCAACCCTATAGGTGGAACAACATTATGAACTAACCAGTATCCCGGAGCTCTTGACTCTAACTGCATATGTATCAAAAGATGGCCTAGCCGGCCATCACTGGAAAGAGAGACCCACTGGACACGCAAACTTTATATGCCCCAGTACAGGGGAACTCCAAGGCCAAAAAGTGGGAGTGGGTGGGTAGGGGAGTGGGGGGTAGGGTATGGGGGACTTTTGGGATAGCATTGGAAATGTAAATGAGGAAAATACCTAATTAAAAAAATTGCTCACTGTTTAAAACATTGCAAAGATAGTTTAGAAGGATCACAGTAATACTATTTGATATTTGAAAGTAATATTATTTCCAAAACTAAAAAGATTTCTTACCCTGAAAAACTAAAAATGAACCATAAGGTTAATTTTGTGGCTAACTTTGTAGAGACAGTGAATACCTGTGCACAGTGGTACAGCTAAAAGTTTCTAACTCCTTAGGGTTACATTTTAATGGTCACAGACATGCACATGAAGATCAAGTACTAAAGGAGTCAATGGGCAGAAGATTCTAAAAAAAGGAAGGCAAATGGAATTCTTGCTCAAAGTAATTTGTAAAAGGCAATGCGATCACAAGCCTAGACCAGAGTTCCACAGTGTTGACATTCTGACTTTTCGGACAAAAACATCCTTTGAAAGTCTGTCCTATCCCTTGTGAAACATTTAGTTGTACCCAGGAGTATACTTACCATATGCAACCCTTGTTCCTTGTGACAGACAAAGTTGCTGCAAAATTATTTGTCCCAGGGGAGATAAAAAGCAATCCCAACTAAAAGCCAGTGATCTAGTCTTAAATTGATGCACAGTGGTGATTCTGGTCCTGACCCCCAACCCCTGGCCACCTCCCCTTACATATATGTAGGTGGTATAGAACAAGCAGTAAGATTATTGAAATAAAGCCTACCCACCCTTCTCTCATAGACCAAACTAAAATGGCCCATGTAAATCAAGAAAGAGAATGAAAATTCTTCTATTATATTAATTAGTTGGAGTCTTTCTGATAAAAAGTCAATGCTATTAATATGATGTCCTCCAATTCACCTCAAATAACTTCATTTTTATGTCCCCAATTACAGGCTCCACTAGAATCTATTACTAACTGACTATCCTTTTATAGTAAACTCCAATATGCTAACACTTCAACTCCCATGCCAAGGAAGTGAAAGCAAGATGAGAGAAAATGGACCTGCAACCATGCTGGAAACAAATAGAGATGACAGAGAGTCCAAACAGAATAAACTCCTATTCTGACAGGAAGGGGTAGTATTATGACTGAATTGCAACCTCCAAAATTTGTATTTTAAAGCTTTAAACTCCAGTATTTCGAAACATGACCTTATTTGATAGCAGAGAAGTAAAACATACAATTCATTAAATGACATCATGAAATCTGACTAAAAATTCAGTTCCTAGGACTGCGGATTACGGGCAGGTCATTGTATAAACTGTGACTACAAACTAAGGGAATAAAAGAAGCTAAGTCAGTGTGCAGCAGCAGATCCTTACACCTCCTGAGGTAGCACAACTCTGACAATGCCTTTCATAAACTTCCAGCCTCCAAAACAACTAGACAATAAAGTTCTATTATGTAGTGAACTCAACCAGTGGTACTTTGACAGAGACATCTTAGCAAATACAGGTGGTCATGACCAGAACAGACAATACAATATGGCCAGATGAGTATTCATCAGTGAAGCTGAATATATGAATATGTGTGTCTATACACACACACACACACACACACACACACACACACACACACACATATATATATATATATAAACAATTAAACAAATACTGGTCATAAATTTTAAAGAAATCAAGGTTCAAACGTGGAAAGAGAAACAAAGGAACAGTTGGATGAAGGAAAAGGAAGGGATAAAAATGATGTAACTCTCTTTTAATTTCAAAAATTTAAATATTTTTATAAGAGATTGGGGGACAGGGATATTATTCTCTGTAATTTTCCATGTCTGATCAACTTTCATGTCACAGTCTGAAAGATGCTGTTATATGCAAAGATACTTGGCAACCCAGAAAGGCACAAAAGTAAGACTGCTAGCATTTCCTATGTGGGTAAACTGAGACATAGAGAGATTATGTGGTTTGCTTCAGACAAGCGAAACAGCTATTTGAAAATGCTTCACTGCAATATTTATATCCCTAGAAAAATATTCCAATCATTTAGATATAACATGTTTCCTTTTAATTCTCTTTAAGAAAAAAAAATGCTAGACTTTCTTTTGTACATTATGGGGAACTCAGCCAAGATTAGGTTTTGCTCCAGACTGAAAAATCTTGATTCTCACCATGCCCTTTAGGCTTCTTGATCCTCCTATTAACTGACCAGACTTGAATCATAATTCTGGATGATCTTTCATGGGATCTTTGAGTCAAGAGAGCCTCATAAAAGTTGTTCTGGGAAATTGGGTGCTAACGCCAGGGTTTTACACAATTGAACATCTTACAGACTCCAGATAAATACTACCAAATTGTTACTTCTTACAATCTCCTGCCTTGGGGTCTGAGCATGAAAAGACATGTTCTAATCCAGGTGTGGTCATTTTTCTGTGTTTCTGTTTGTCTTTGCCAAACATGCTCAGGAAAACTGGCCATAATGTAGGGTTATAATTGCTTTTTTAGGCTCATAAAATGTTAATACTGGAAATGATGGCAGAGATAGTCTGCTGCAGCATTGTTTCTCTGAGGACATTGAAATATGTGAAAAAAAAAAACCTAGTCTTCCCAGTGCCATGTACAGGACTAATAGTAAGACTAATATTGAGACCTATACCTCTAAACCCATAATTCAGCACCCTTCCTAACATGCTGATCTGCACCTATGGATCCAAATGTTTCTAATATATTATAATTGATTACCAACTCCATTTTCATGGATCCAAGCCATGACTATTGATAGCTAATTATTTGTGAAGTTGGTGAAAACTATAAATTGATACAAGGTTTCATTGTTATATGCAATGGTGCCCATTTTGTTTAACAATAATTTCAGAATTATTGATTCATTCCACAAGTACTTTCAAATGAAGGGTTGCTGGACCTCTGAGTCACACCTGAGCTTATATAATATGGGGCCAAAGGCACTGTCTCTATCTTCTCAGAGTGAGACCATGGTCCTAGACTGAAAACCATATGGATAAACAGAGACATGGTCTCAGTGCATATGGCCAGATTCATGCCTTCCACTACCATGGTGGGAGCAGGAAGCACATGAGAGACCATGCTTTATCAGCAGATGGTTACTATTTTTCCCAAGATCTAGTAGATTTTCTCAAACAGGTATTTCTCCAATAGTATGCTTTTAAGAAAGTGAGCTGATCTAAAGTATTTAAAAGGTTTATTCACAGGTGGATTAACTATGACTCTATATGGATGTTCAGAGTTGTTTTGGAAAATTAGCTGGCATGTCCATTTCTGTTGCTTGACATATCATCTGCTTTTTATAGGGACTTATTAATCTTATCAATTCCTTAGCTATTGTTTTTTCAAGCTCATTGTGATTTAATTAAAGAATCCTATACAGTCATTTAATATACTTGAAATCTTTTAAAGTAAAATTCATTTTATATAAAGTTTATAAATCTAAAATATATCAGTACCCCAGAGCTCTTGACTCTAGCTGCATATGTATCAAAAGATGACCTAGTCGGCCATCACTGGAAAGAGAGGCCCATTGGTCAGGCAAACGTTATATGCCCCAGTACAGGGGAATGCCAAAAAATGGGAATGGGTGGGTAGAGGAGTGGGGGGGGGGGACTTTTGGGATAGCATTGGAAATGTAATTGAAGAAAATACGTAATGAAAAAAAAAACAAATGCCATAATGCCATGCCTTCAATGTGGATCCTTGAGTCATTAATTGAATCTATATCATTTTGATAGAAACTCACAAGAATTTATAATCAGAAATGAGCTACTGAGCCATAATATACACCACCTATCTGAAAATTCAAGTGTCTGCATAAATGTGAAAAGTATGTAATTAAACAAAATGTTCTTAATTTAAAAAAAATAAATAAATCTAAAATATAGGTAAGCTTTGACAAATGTACTAACTCATTAAACACAATCCACAACAAGACACTTAGCCTTTCTTTCACTTGAGGAAGGTGAGTTACCATGTATTCCCAGGTCAATGTTGTCCATAGTAAGTTCTGATTCCTGTCATTACAGGGCCACTTGTCTTTAGACTTAATATATGTGAAATTATACAGTATTAATGAACATTTCTCAAGTTTATTTGATGCATATGCCTTCAGAATTCAATCATATTGTTGCATGTGTTAGTAGCTCATTCCTCTTTCATTATTGAGAAGTATCCCACTGCACGCAGATGGCATCTGCTCATCCATTGACTGACATTTAGGTTGTTTCTAGATTGGATTATTAAAAATACAACTGCTGAAATATTCATGTATAAATCTTTTCATGGACACAAATTTCCCTTTATCTTATGGAAATATCTCAGAATGAAATTTGACCTTTTAATTTTAGTTATTCTAATGCTTGTGAAATAGTATTAACCGTGGTTTAGCTCCCATTCTCTGAAAACTAATGGCGTTGAGCTCTTTCACAAATATTAAGATATATTTTGGGGGCATTCAGTTCTTTTTATTTTAACTAAATTTGTCTATAATTATTAGCTGCATAAAATGTTTAGAAATGGAACATTTTTATGAATAATTAACTTATTATTTTGAAATGATCATTCTGTTCTTGCTTATATGCTATACTAAAATATTGAGTGTTTGTGTATGTGTGTGCATGTTGACAAATATAAATTTATGCACCAAACACTTTTCTAGCTGATATTAACACTATATGAATATGTATGTATATACATGTGTGTATGTGTTAGATAAAATATAAATTTAAGCACCCAACATTTTAATGATTAATATTAATCTCTCTCTCCCCCCTCTCTCTCTCTTCTCCCTCTCTCTCTGTGTATGTGTGTGTGTATGTCTGTGTGTGTCTGTGATTCAGTGTGGGTGTGTGAGTGTTTGGGTGTCCCTTTACTTTAAACTTCTTTGCCTTCATATTTAAAGCATTTTTCTTTTGGAAGAATGCAGTTGGATTTATCTTTCTAATTGAATTTATAATCTCTAACATTTAAATGTAGTCTCTAATCTTGTCAACTTTATATGAATACTAACATTTTTAAGTTTATACCTGTCAGCCAACTTCTTTTCTAACTGCCTGTGTGATCTTGGTTTCTCCTTTCTCTCTCCTTATGCCTACTTCTAAAATGTTCAGGGGACTCCAAGAAATTCCCCCAAACAATATAGGCTATTGCCATTGCCCTGGGCCACTCCACAAACTTGAGTTAAAACCCTAGTTTCAAAGACAACACATATTTTGGACACAGAGGAATTCAACTAGAACTGACCTAAAACCATCCTGCTGAAGAATAGTCTTCATAGTATCTGAAGTTGAAGCTGTTACACAAGCTGCCAAAAGGAAAAGAAATCAATTGTCCTACCTATCTGTAAATCCTATAAATCACAACTATGGTCAGAATCATATGATACTCCCAAGCATGCAATAGTAGCACTTATGTCTTCAGAGCAATTAACAGGATTTGAGACCTGCTCAATTAGAAGTTCATTCCTGCTAACACAAACTTCTGATGGCTGGCAAAATCATACAATCTTGAGGAGAACCTACTAATGCCATTGTGGTGGTTTGAATAAAAATGCCTCCCCCATAGGCTCATAGGGAGTGGAACTATTGGAAAGTGTGGTCTTGATGGAGTAGATGTGGCCTTGTTAAAAGAAGTATGCCGCTGTGTGGGGTGTGGGGTGAGCTTTGAGATTTCAGAAGCCCAAGCCATACCCAGTGTCATTCTCTATCCACACTGTCTACTGATGTACAGAGACAGCTCTCATCTACTTTCCTAGCACCATGGCTGCCTACATGTAGCCATACTTCCTACAATGATTACAGTGGACAAAACCTCTGAACTGTAAGCCATCCCCAATTAAATGTCTTTTTTTAAGAGTTGTCATGATTATGGTGTCTCTTTCACAGCAATAGAAGCTCTAACTGAGACAGCTACTTTTCTAAACCAAACAATTTCTAACTGCGTTCTAAACACTTACCTTTATGTTCACAGAATAGTGTTTCTCTCACCCATCAAAAAAACCTTCTCTTTTGCAGCAGGCAGAGACCATTACAGAAAGCTACAACTACTTAAAATGCAGAAAATAACTGACTAAAGGGTATCCAACCTCAATAGATACATCAATAATACAAATCCTACACCTAAGACTCCAGGAGCATCACAGAGGATAGCAAAGGACGATTGTGAGAGCCAGCGGACCAGGATGCTTGCTACTAGATAGCATCTACTATATATAACAAAGAAGCAACACCTATGAAATCTCAATACTACTTTTTCCTAAACAAGGATGGTGGCACTACCACTTCATATGCCAGTATGAAAGGAAGACATCTTACAAAGCCCCAGCCTGAGATGAAGGGCTACAGGTTAAGAGAGGGAAAATTAGAATTCTGATGGTCTTAGTTATGTTTTGCTGCTGTGAACAGACACTGTGACCAAGGCAAGTCTTATAAAGGACAACACAGGTTCAGAGGTTCAGTCCAGTATCATCAAGGCAGGAACATGGCAGCATTCAGTCAGGAATGGTGCAAGAGGAGCTGAGAGTTCTACATCTCCACCTGAAGGCTCCTAGTGGAAGACTAACTTCCAGGCAGCTAGGGTAAGTGTCTTAAGTCCATGCCCATAGTGACCTAATCCATCAAGGCCACACCTCATAATAGGATCGCTCCCTGAGCTAAGCATATACAATCCATCACACTGATCCCCTAGATAGATTACCTATTACTAAGTGGTCAGATTTAAATACATATACATAGAAGCAACACTAAATATATTCTTCAGGTTGTATTCTGTGTATATGCATGTGTGTCTGTGTGTGTATGCACATGTATTTGTGTATATGCATGTGTGTCTGTGTGTGTATGCACATGTATTTGTGTATATGCATGTGTGTCTGTGTATGAAATAATAATAATTAAAGGAAAGTCCATGAATTTGAGAGAAAGTAGGGAAGGACAGGAGTGCCACAGGAGAAGTGGGTTGTGAAAATATTGTAAATATAACACTGTGTATGAAATTCTCAAATAAAAATTTACATTGTAATATTCTATTCTGTCTTTTGTAGGCCTAGTAGCTTTATCTCTTTTCAATGTGTTCCACCCAGAGTGCATTTCTCCTGTGGATGCTTTCCAATTTAGACTCTTTGACTTTGTTTAGGAAAATTGTTCCCTCTTGTAGGTTTTTTCCTATGTTTTGTATATTTGGATATCATTGACATTCATAAATCTGTAGGTTTATAGGTTTTCTCAAATTTGTAATGCATTTAATAGTAATTTTCAGGATAAATAGTTCTGTTTTCTTAACTTTCATCTCTCTCCTCTTGACAACTCTGATGATTCATAAATGAAGTTGCATGATGATAGCCTACCAGTGTTATTGTTTCTGTTAATTTTCTTCTCTTTTACATTTATTTCATACCAATCATTCCCAGTGTGTGTCTTGGAATTTACTGTCTTTTTATCCTTCAGTGGTGACTGCATACAGTATATTTTCTGTTTCATACAATCATTCTCTCTCATGAAAATTCACTTGGATGTTTTAAATGTCTCTCATCTTTCCACGCCATGTTTGGATGAAGGAATTATGTAGATAACAGTTTTTATGTCTTTGCTCAATAACTCTAGCATTTGTGTTGTCTCTGGGATGGCTTCAATCAACTGGATTTCCTCTATATCATGTATTATCTCTTTTGAATGTCCATGTTTTGTGATTTTTTTTAAATGTGTGAGGTCAGTCATTGGGAATCTCATCTCAGCCAATAGATTTAGATAGATTTGTGTTGAGCAAATATTCTTCCACTCTGTTCTAGAACACAGTGGCATTTAATCCTTCAGACTTTCTTTTAGCTGTTCTTGGGTGAAACCAAAGCATTTCTAATAGGTTGTATGGTACGTAATACTGAGATTATACCATTCACTTACGTATATCCAATACACTGTAAATCATGAGGCTCACTGGTGAGAACCACACTCATTCTAGCCTCCTGTGTGGGCAGGCGAGCTGCTCTTATCTCTTAGTCTTTTGAGTGGGCTTTCCCAGGCCTTGCACACAAGAACAGATCAGTCCTCAGCTGAATACTTAAGGGAAAAATCTCTGGGGAATCTTCTAAACTCCATCTTTCTGTATACTTCTGCTTTCCAGTCCTATATTCTGCAAACTTTAGTGATGCTGGTTTCCAAACCACTATGATATATTTCAAGCCAAGATCTTTGCTAACCCTTTTCTTTCTTTGTTTCTTTTTTACTTTGAAATTGAAATATAATTGTTACCTTTTCCTTTCCTCCCTACAACTTCTGTCATATATTCATCCCCCTGCTGTGTGTGTTTGTGTGTGTGCATGTGTGTGTGTGTGTGTGTGTGTGTGTGTGTGTGTGTGTGTGAGAGAGAGAGAGAGAGAGAGAGAGAGAGAGAGAGAGAGAGAGAGAGACTTACTATCTCTCTCAAATTCATGGCATATGGATTCTTTTTTTTTCAATCCGGTATATATACATACATATATATGTATATGAATATATATATATATATATATGTGTGTGTGTGTGTGTGTGTGTGTGTGTGTATATATAACTTGCTGAATCCTTATAATATTAGTATTACTTGTAGGTATATGATTTCAAAGCTGACCAGTGTGGAGGCAAAGATAACCAGTTTGGAAAGCTCTTCCCTGAAGATGATTTTCTCCTACTCTCAGCATTCCTAAGCTGCCTATAGTTCATTGTCTAGAGCTGGGAGCTCATGAGATTTCCCTCTCGAATGTTAGCATGTCTCTTAGTGTTACTTTTATTAAGATCTTGTTTAGGCAACATGTTATTGAGGTTCCCTTGACATTTCCGGGAGACATAATCTCACAACAGACATTCTGTTCTAGATCTGACAAACTTTCACTCCCCTTTTCACCATATTTCCTGAGCCTTCCATGCAGGAGTTGTTCTGTAGATGGATAAGCTACGGTTGATTACTGCATAATTACTTAGTCTCTGGATTTTATATAGTTGTGGTTTTCTGTGATAATCTCTGTCTGAAGAAAGATTTTTTTTGTTGCTGGGTGAAAGATTCACTTATTCTGCAAGTATTTCTTTTCCTTCATTGGTTCATCCTGTACTGTCACTCAAAGAAGCAAGTAGGGACTATCACTGTGGTTAATTTACATATACCCTCCCTTTCAAGGGTCTTTCTCCTTTTTTAACTGATGTGCAGTGTCTTGGAGTTCATCATCTCATGTATTCTATGCTATCTCTTTTTCTATCTTTTTTTTTACTTTCATAGGCAAAAAAAAAATATTAAAAAAATTATTAAACCTCGCCTGAGAAAGTAGTATAAGCCTGGCTTTTGCTATTGATTTGTTAGAACTATCTGGTTTGGATATAATTTATTTGCCAGCTTTTTAAATGAATATAACATTCTGATTATGGGCCATCATTCTATTCCTCTGTCAGCAGCTATAGGTAAGTAGAAGTCTAAAACCTGACTGAAGTCTAGCTTGGCACTTTTAAATTTTTATTTTTAGCTGGCATATCATGATTGTAAATATTTATAAAGTATGAAATACATGACATACATTTATAATATGAAATGAATAAGGCACCAAAGTTAGAAAATCCTTACATGCTTACATTTTTGTAGTGAAAGAATTCAAATCCCCTCCTTTTGAAATGTACATTATCACTATTTGGAAAGGTTAAATGTATAAATTATTTTAGTCTCCACATTCTGTAGGGGGATGTAACAACTTACTGGTGTTCCTTTCTTTCACCTAAGAGAAACTTAGTTTGATCAGAATTCCCCCTGAAAGTAAAAAGAGATAGGAAGACCTTCCATGCCTAGCTTCTGATAAATATCAGCCCGTGGTCCTAAGTTTTCAGCTTCCAGATATATATGGATTAACTATGGTTGTTCTTCTACTACTGCCCTAATTCACTTAGCATAATGTTCTCAGGCTAATCTGTATTCAGCTACATTATCCTGAATTGCTGGACTCCACCTAGTTTAAGGCTAAATAGTTCATGCTGTATATAAACCACGTTTTCATGGTCATTGATACAGTAATAGGCACTTAGTTCACTTCCAAATTTTAGCACTCATGACAAGTGTTGTAGTAAGCAGAGCAATGTCTCTTTGACATGTCCAGTTAAGTTCCTTCTGAATTCATCTCCAGTAACTTGCACAATCATATAATAATTCTATTTTCACTGTCCTTGGGGACCTCCACATTGCTATGCATATGAGTGTACTAATATGTATTCCCACCAACAGTGAATACAAAGGTGCTTTCTTTCACCTCCTTACTAACATTTGTCTCTGTCCTTTTGATACTAGCCATCCTAACAGGAGTGAAATGATACCTCATAATTTTAATATTTATATTCTTTCCTTGTAACTGGTGATGTTTTATGTCCATTGACTGTCTGATTTTGAATAGTTCTTGTAGTCCTTTACTTTTTGTTTGTTTGTTTTGGTTTTTTGCTTATGGTTTGGTTTGGTGGCATGGCATTGGTGAAGGTATGTTGTTTAATTTTATGTTGTTTAATTTGTTTGTTCTTGAGTTATTAGCCCCTTACCTACAGTAGGATTTGCAAATAAGCTTTTCTAGTCTGTATGTCAGCTTTTCACTCTATTTTCATCATTGTTGTTTATAGGAACTTAGCTTCTGTTAACTACACACACACACACACACACACACACACACACACACACACACATATTCCATTTGTTGTTTGTTTGTTTGGAGTAAGGGCCATAACCAGAAACATTTGCTAAGACTGGTGTTGCGAGGAATCTTGCTGTGCTTGTTTCTAGTAGCTTTAGAGTTTCAGGCCTTATATTTAAGTTTTTACATCCATCTGTATTTATTTTTGTGTATGATGTGAAATGACAGTCCTAGTTCATTCTTCTGCTTGTAGACATTAACTTGTTGATGTGATAGTTCTTTCTCCATTGCATGTTCTTAGAAACTGTCACAAACTAACTGCCAATTGGTATATAAGGTTTAAGTTTGACTATCAGTCCTGAGTTGTTGATAATGTTGTTTTGTTTTGTTTTGTTTTTAATGATCATTTTATCTATTTTTATGTAGCACTACACTGTTGATTTGTGGAGTTTTGTAACAAATTTTAAATCAGGTAGAGTGAGGCCTCTAGTGCTGTTCATTTAGCTAAAGGTTGGTCTGTTCATCCTTTGATTCTATAGAGAGTTGGTAATTGCTGCTATTCTGTTTGTCTTGTTTAAAATGAGACGGCACAATGTAGCCCAAGAGTGCCTCAATCTCATAATGCGTTTCTATGTCCACATACGTAAAAAAGAAGGCATTGTTTTTTTTCTTTTCTTTTTTTTTTTTTTTTTTTTTTTTTTTTGGTTTTTCGAGACAGGGTTTCTCTGTGTAGTCCTGGCTGTCCTGGAACTCACTCTGTAGACCAGGCTGGCCTCGAACTCAGAAATCCGCCTGCCTCTGCCTCCCAAGTGCTGGGATCAAAGGCGTGCGCCACCACTGCCCAGCGTCTTTTTTCTTTTCTTTTCTTTTTTCTTTTTCTTTTTTTTTTTTTTTTTTTGTAACTGTTGCATTTTTTTAATTAGGTATTTTCCTCGTTTACATTTCCAATGCTATCCCAAAAGTCCCCCATACCCCCACAATATCCCCCTAAGACAGGATTTCTCTGTGTAGCCCCAGCTGTCCTGGAACTTACTCTATAAACCAGGCTGGCCTTGAACTCAGAGATCTGCCTGGCTCTGCCTTCTCTGTGCTGGGATTAAAGGCTTGTGCCACCATCACCCAGCTAATAACATTGTAATTTTGATAGGCATCACCTCTGGTGTCAAAAGTATACTATAGAGTTCCTATAAGATATATGAATCACAGAACATTGTCTGTTTATATCTGTGACTGGGAAATTCTTTTTTTCAGATGAATTCAGAATGTCTCTGTACCTAGTAATGAGGCTAACAATTGGGTCTTGCGAGCTGACTCCAAAGTCAAATGTAAAATAGATGTGTTAATCACTTCTTCAATTAGACTTCATCTTGTAGAACCAATAAAGCAAATTGTACTATAATTCTTTTTATTAAAGCTAGCTTTGTTCCAATTTGGATTTAGATTATATAGCCTAATAGGATTGGTGCAATACTAAGTTCTTGCATTTAATATTTTACTAACGCATATTAATAAGGAGTTTCTTAAGACAGAGAGTACATTGAGGGACTAACATTAATTGAGTCATAAGTTTCGCATTTAATCCATATTGTAGGCCTTTTGAGATATTATTCTCATTAAACAGAGAAGTAAAACACAATTTGAAAGCCTAAGCAAACACGACTTAAATTTACAGTTCATAAGAACACTACAAAAGACACATGAGCTTCTTGGGTAAATTACTTATGACCTTCAAAGAGCTTTGTGTTTTATATAATGCTCAGAATAATAATATAGAGACATAACTTATATAGTACCAGTTTACAGATGGCAAGGTTAAAATGCATAGATTTTAAGTAAATTTGTTTGTGGTCACCAACCCCCTAACAAAAAACATAACAGCAATAAGTCTTATGGGCTCAGACTCAAAGTGAGACAATATCATACCCCTCACTCACAGAAAAAAAGCAAAATTCCAGGGTTTTACATAAAATCCCTGAGCACCTACCTTTTTCAGACAGCAATAGAAACCTGAAGAAAATACAGATGGTTATTTCCTTCAAATTTCATAGCATTGGCCAGCTTCCATCAAAGTAATGAACATATTAATACTGGGTAGACCAAGATCTATAGCAATTCATCTGGTTGTTGTGGGTGCTTATGACTAGTAGAAACTCCTCTGTTAAGTACACATTTCATTTCAATCATTATCAAGAAATGAGATATATCTTAAGTTTAGTTCATTAAGTGTGCTTTTCTCACCATTTGTTCTATGTAGATAGACTAAAGTTAAGTATAGTTCTAATGATTAGCCAAGGATATCAATACCAGATAAAACAATGAATTGATTGATCTTTCTGGTTCTCTTGTCAGATAATCCTTCCTCATCTATGCTGAATTCTTCAAGCAATACTATTCCACATAAAATCTAATGGGAGTACAAAGTAAGACAATGTCAGTAGCGACACGGAGAAGTGTCATAGTCCCTAATACATACCAGGTTCTCAAAGGAATGTGTATGGAATGAATAAATATTCATATTCATTGAACATTCCTAAAACGTAGACCTTTATGGGAGGGAGTGTGAAAAAAGGGAATCCTCAAAGTTGAATTCCACACTTCTTTCTTATCACAGATGGGAAATTCAGGAATATGGAATGATTATAGGAAAAAGATAATGAGTTTACATTTAAAATTAATCAGTTTGAAAGGTTTATGGGGCTTCCATATGCAGTTGTAGTAGATCACTGAAAGATGGATTGCTTTGAAGCACACGAAAGCTCACTGGACTGGATATTTATGCTACAATATCATCTGTTTATATGCAGGAGATAAAAACTAAAGAGGTGAGTAAGAGTCATTTGTCATTCATAAAATCTGTAGCAGGGTACTGGGATACTTGCTAGGGTAGAAAAAAATAGAAGTCAGAAATCTATGGACTATTGGTATTTAAAGGGATAGTCCTAAAAGAAATTAAATGTTATGTGTTGAAAAACTAAGTTTAAGTCAGAATTTCTTTTTATGATTTCAAATTTTGAGTGCATTTATAGACTGGTTTTATTTTTCATGCCTTCGTACCTTCTTTGTCACAATTTAGAAAAGACCTAATGCTTTACTACCTTGCATGGATGTCCTGTTATCCATTTACCTAAAATATATATCTGGTTTTAAAATGCCTTAAAAGATATGGCTAGTTGCCTGCCTGACATTTGTTTATATTCTCTCATAGAGGAAGCCTTTTTATTGAGATTTTCAACATTCCTCACTAAGCCTCCATTCGCAAGAGTGACAACTCCTGATTAGGCTAAATGGGTAGCTAGAGATGATTGGCTTATTAAGACCAGGTTAAGAAATGCAACTGGAATCTAATGGAAAAAGACCAGGAATGTTTCTAAATGTGGACAACAAATGTGAAAATAGTCTACAATAACTAGGAATTATTCAGGCCACGAACCAACACATAAAATTTCCATATCATCCTGTTAAGAAACATAAACTTATGATTGCAATTAAATTAGGAAGGGTGTGTTGATGCGAAAGTTCCATGGTGAAATGCAGTGTGGTGAAAACACGATCTTCAAGCTCTAGGTTGGACAGCAATGTCTTCACTTCCTAGGATAGAGGTTTCCTTTTATGCAAGGAACAGTTTCCAAGACTCCCAGTAGACATATGAAACTGTAAGTAGTACCAAATCACACTATCTATAGGTATGTGCTTATAAATATAAGTATTTCTGTGCATGCATACCTGTGCTAAACATCTCTTTGAAAAGATAAGGAAAGAGAAACAATAAATAATTGTATAACCATTTTAATAATTTATAAGAAAGTATATAAATAACTCTTCAAAATTCCTTACGTATTCAGCCTTCTACATTTTGTTTAAATTTTACTGAAAGAAAACTATGTCCTTGGGTTGGGTAGATGGCTCAGTGGGCAAGAATGCTTGCCATGCAAAAATAAAGAATCAAATTTTAATCAACAGTACCACCATGAAAAACATGGCATGTAACCCAAGTGCAGGCAGTTCCTTGGAGTGAGTTGACCAGCCAGCCTAACCCCATGACAAGCTTCAGGTTTAATGAGAGAGTCAATCATTTCTTTTGTTTTCAGTTTATTAATTTCATAAAATAGATCTAAGTATAGTCTTTTGCCTATTCCAATTTCTCTTTGATTCTCATCCCTCCTACCTACTAGTCTTCATGTTTACTCTCCTTAAAAAACAAATCAAGACAAAAAATTCTGTGCTGCCCCCACAAAATAAATATATATATATATATACATACACACATACACAAACACACACACACACACACACATATATATATATATGTGTGTGTGTGTGTGTGTGTGTGTGTCAAATTTGTGTTGGCCAAGCACATCTGAGCTTGAGACTTGCCTTGGAATGTGCTTGATATACCCAAGGTCTCTATTAAAGAAAATTGTGTTTTCTTTTCCCTTTACCAGAATCAATCAATTGCAACTACATTATTGTCTAGGGATGATGTTGTATGCCCAATTCCCCTTCACTATGCTGGACCTTTATTGGGCTCAAACCTTTGCAGATCTTGTGCATGTCATGGATGCTGTCACCATCTGTGAGTTTACATGTGCATCAATACTGTTGTGCCTGGAAAACATTCTTTCCTTGACATCATCAACCACCCCTGCCTTTTAGACTCTTTATGCTCCTCTTCTATATAGAACGCAGAGCACGGAGGGGAGGACTATGATAAAGAAATCACATTTAGAACTGAGTGTTCCATGGTCTCTCCTTCTCTGAACACTGTGTAATTGTAGGTCTCCAGGGTAATTACCGTTTATTACAAGAAGCTCCTCTCATGAGGATTTAGCCAGGACCAGACATGGGTTACATTTCAGTGAATGGCCAAAAAGGTCTTACAAACTCCCTGTCCCTATTTTTACATGCTTTTTCAAATGTTATTGGTTACTCTGCACAACCTGACTGATAACACATTACTGTTGAAAACATCACATATTTATGCCACCAAACATGGGGAGATTAAGCTGGTGATAGTCTATTTTAAGGGAATAAAACAGAAAATGATAGAGGAGGACACCCAAAATTCTTCTCTGTCCTCCATGGGAACATGTATCTGCACATACATGTGGACAGACGTATAGATCACACACACGCACACGCACACATGCACACATTCCAGGGAATGGGATG
This sequence comes from Mus musculus, assembly GCF_000001635.26. NCBI lineage: Eukaryota > Metazoa > Chordata > Mammalia > Rodentia > Muridae > Mus > Mus musculus. The sequence goes on from NC_000081.6 coordinate 63,397,629, forward strand.
AACTAAGGTGAATGGTATGTGCTTAATGATGAGTCAACAGGCTGTTATGTTCCTGAAGATACTGAGCCAGGATGTTGTAAGATTTTGTAAGATGTTGTAAGTGTTGTCACACTACCCAGGACAGAATGCAATTTCATAGTTATGAGTTGTCTCTTCTGGAATCCTTTATTTAATATTTTCAGTCTACAGATGGGAGAGTTTGGTGTCTTCAAGTCCTTACATAATCCTTCTCAAGTCAGGACTGGAACTAAGAACTCACTTAGATTAAGTTATACAGAGACTGTGACCTTCAGGTTAGTTGTGAGTCCCTCTTGCTTCTTCAGATCATTTATCTGCAAAAAAGACAGTTGCCATAAGGTGATACAGCTTTGTGGAATGAACCACTGGAAGGAAATCGGCCAGCAAATAATCATAATATTATGCAATATTAAGCTTAGAAGCAAATGTCTGTTGTGTCTACTCTTAGGTGCGACTGTAGCTGTGGTTGACAACAACATAGGAACTTCTTGAGAGATGCCAGGCCCAGAGGGCCAGACTATGACCCACCAATATTTCTGATCAGTAGAACTGTGATAAAATTTATTCTTTCATGGAACTCTGAATTGGACTGGTTTGTTATAGAAATGTATATAACTTGCACAGTGTCCTATTTATATGCTGGCACTTGACTACAAAATAAATTGTCACATTCCATTTATTGTTAACATTTTCACTATCTCTATGATGGAGAATATATATGTGTGTATATATATATATATATATATATATATATATATATATGTATGTATATATATGTATGTATGTATTATATATATATATATGTATGTATGTATGTATGTATGTATGTATGTATGTATATATCCCAGTATCATGCATTATTAGATCTATTTACCATCCTGAGCTGGCTACATATGAAATTAATATTTTTTATACATGAATTCATCAGAGCGTCATATAATAGAAAGTACACATTGAATTCAAACAGGTTTCAATTTGAAGTCCGATCTGCCCACTTCTTCACGGAACTTTGGTCAAGTCAAATAATCCATGTGAGCTTGAGTGTCATGATTTATGAAGTGCTGAGCTGGGTTGAAAAGGGAGAGGGGCCATCTAGCCTAGCAGAAAAACTTCACAGAAAGCAATTTAACAGTGATGGTATTTAAACAAGGTTTTAAAAGATAAATCCAAATTACAAAGCAACAGTAGAACAAGCAGTGACATCAGCACCACTGGTGGCTGATATAAAGGTATGGCATCTTTGACAGGTGTGAAAAGTGTGAAGTTGAGGAGGAAAACAGTGAGCACAGAGGAGTTTCTAGAGATCTGTCAGGATTTAAAGTACATACTGCATTATAAAAACTCTTAAACTTCTTTGGAAGACTGGTAGTTATTGCTTTTCCAGAAAAGAGGGTGTGTATAGGTTTCTATTTCATACATTTGTGTAGCAGGTAAAAGGCAGAAGTCAGCAAGTTATTTAACAAAGGACTGGATAATAAAATATCTTGCATCTTTCAGCCAGTGTAGTTCCCACCACAAGCTCAGCTGTGCCTTTAGGGAAATAGCAAAGACAGTGGATAGATACATTCAAAAGTCAGTTTATAGGAACAGACAGCAGGCAGTGTTTGACCTATGGTCTTCAGTTTGCTAATTCCCGAGGCAAAGTTTCCAGGATGAAGACGATTACCATGTCCAGAAAATATTCAGGAAAACATTTAAGGGTTGGATAGTTGGCTCAATAGTTAAGAGTATTTGCTACTTCTATAGAGCCCCTGGAGATGGCTCACATCACCCACATGGTGGTGACTGTAACTCCAGTTTCAGGAGATCCAACATCCTCTTCTGACCTCTACAGGCACCAGACATCCATATGGCACACATACATGAGGAAAAAACACTCACACATGTAATAAAATAAATTCTAAAAAATAAAATAAAATTAGTCAATTACTTCATTCAATCATTTTCACACCTGCAAGAAAGGCTGAGAAAGACCCTGTTAAAGATGCTTGAGGCTCCGTGGTGGGAAAGAGACACTGTCTTTTTTTCTGGTGGAAGTTACAATATAGTGAATCGAAATAATTGAGAACATTCTTAAGAATGAGTGTTGCAAACCAGAATTCCTGACACACACAGACACATCATCATTGGTGTAATGACTCGATTTGATATTTAAAACGATTGCACTTAAAAGTATTTTTAAGAAACAAAATGTCTAGTACATATTTAATGATCAAATAGAGAACTTAAAGGAACCACAACTTCCAGGCAATAAATCTAGTAAAAAGCCTAAGAGACATGCCAAGGACTATGCCAGGAATTATCTGTCTGATGCTTGTGATACCTAAAAGTGACTATTACTCCCATGTGGAAATCTGACTTTCCTTCCCTTCATATTCCTGCTGAGGCAAAAACTCAGGCAAAATCAGCAAGCAGTGGAGGTTGAAGTTTTATGGTGGGAGACTAAGCAAAGAGTCTACCATGAACCCTTGAGAGTCCCACAGAAAACTAGGGGTGGGCCTGGGAACTGGAATCAGGAATCCCAACTGCTACTTCCTGCTTCCAATCACCCTCCCAGGAGAGCTGCCCCCGCTGTGTCTGAGTGGAAGAAAGGCTGAGAGCATCCCTGAAAAACCAAGTTCTTTTCATAAATTCAGTCTTCTGGGGTGAAACAGCAGAAAACAAACAAAGGAACTGTGGGCTTTAGAAAGTAACATTTCCCTTTCATCAGCTGGAGGGCAGTGGCCAGAGAAAGAGACAGTAAAAGCAGCCACACTGCTTGCTGGCCACAGAAGACGAAGTCCCAATGTGCCTTGAACACTCACCCACCAGCTTAGGAGTTCTGTCATGCTCAGAATAACGTGGTTGTACAACAAGGGCTTCTGTTTCTCCCTAATGAGTTGATTATATCCTGTCAGAAGAGTCATAAGGCCATCAAATGTCAAGTCCATTTTCTCAAACATATTATTTTCATAGCAGCTGGGCCTGACTCACTCTCAAAACAGGGCATCCCATTGTTCCCTTCAACAGATAATGCTGGAGTGAAACTCAATTAAAAGAGAAAGGGAAGGGGCTTAGAGGACACATGATCCCGATTCATGCAAGTTTACAATTTGCTGTTTAGAAGCCAATTCTATTAGGATGGTTTGGTCACTTAGTTCACAATTAGTTCCTAATGCCGGAGGAAATAGACATGGAATGTGTTGTTCACCCCCAGGACTGTTTCTCATAAGGGAGGGAGGGCATGGTGTTAGTCACTGCCTGATGCTAGAAAGAGAAGGCCGGAAGTGAGAGATGTGAGTACTAACTCTAAGCATCCCAAGACAACCCTCTGACTATACCTGGTTTATCACATTCCCCAAAGACACAGATATAATATTAACACTAAACTTTACGAATCAGACAAGCAGAGTATTGGATACTCATATCCCAAATGGTTATGAGCATAGTGATGTATTAGACATACTAATAATTAGATCACAGTTGTTAAAAGAATAAGCAGCCTAAGATACCTATGACATGCTACAGAAAAAGTTCAATGAATGATAATTATTATTTTAATCATGATAACAAAACTGGAAATCAATGAAGAAAATGGCAGCCATGAATCAAGGACTGTGACCAAGACTCTGAAGCAGTGATTCTCAACCTTTCTAATGCTGCAACCTTTTAATGCAGCTCCTTACAGTGTTCTCATGATCCCCAACTATAAAATTATTTTATTGCTACTTCATAACTATAAGTTTGCTATGAATCATAATGAAAATATGTAACATTCAAGATATCTGCCCTGTGAGGGTCACGACCACAGGTTGAGAACCACCACTATAGGAGGCTGTGTGATCAAGAGTCATGAGTTCTGAAGCAAAAACCAAATAGTTGTCTCACATTTATATTAATTAATCTACTATATAGCAAGTTTGGCAACACAGACCGTCCAGTGATGATAAAAGAAAGTACATGTCCTACCTACCACCCAGCTCCTATCACCAAAATTGGTAACTTATCTGATCATTTGTTTTGACTTGTTTTCATTTTTCTGTAAGGTGCCAATACAGCAGGCAGATTTTAAAATATCTCTATGACTCCTAGCCTCTGTGCAACGTTTCTTATCACTGATGCAGTCAAATACTAACACAAGTACCACTGATGAGCGATTTCCATGGATACTGGGAAGATGACCCCAATATAAACAATTGTACCTTGTGTAAGCACAGAGTTTCCTGGAGCTGACATCTGAAAAGAAAGTCAGAGAGTGAAAACATGTTCTGACATACTGATGCTTGTTCGGAACTGAAAATAGATACAGAACAAGGAACAAAGAAGTCCACAGAAGCTGAAGACCTGCAGGAAAACAAGAGCTAGTTAGCAGTCCTATAATGACTAGATCTTACAATGAAATGAAATGTTTCCAACAGAATGGGTTTGGGACAGGATCTTTTGAATGCATCTCAATGTCAAAACCGTGGTGCTCTGTGCAAACTGAGACATGTATGACACAGTACACTTCTGAGCTGAAACGTGAGAATTAATTATTAGGTATTGTTTTAAGCCGCAAATTTTGTCATATATCAATAGAAAGCTATGAATATCTTGAGAGCTGCAAATGACAGAAATTTCATTAAGTTCTCTTGCCTCTGAACAAGACTGAGCTATCTAGCTAAGCCTAAGGACTCACTTACATCCTATGTCAAATATTGGCATGTGTGCACATATGTGCATTTATGCGAATGCGTGTACACACACACACACACACACACACACACACACACATCAGGCTTCTGTTCAAAATAGTTGGATAATTAAGGCAAAAAGTTACATATTTTATTTGAAGTAACTATTTACTTCCCCAATTCACTTTTTCTCAGCCTGTCATTTCTTCAGTGAGTATTCATTGAACAACTATCACGTGCCAGGCTACAAAGATATGACTTAGTTTACCAATGTAATGTTCAATGTTCAATGAGGTAGTAGGCTAGGATGCAGCGACAAAGCAAGCCTAGACCCTTAGACATCAAGGAAGGTTTCTCAGAGTTTGTCCCTTGTAGACGGAAACCTTAAGATTCAACCAGTCACAATAGATTGAAAGAGAAGATTATTTCCAGACAGATATATAATATCTAAACTTATCCAAACTTCTCCTAGAGTTCAGAGACTCTAAGAGTGTGTTCGGCATCCATCTTGCCAAGGAGGAGCGGAGAAGAGACAATGAAGAGGTAAGAAAATGACCTCATTTCTAGAGTAAGATCTTATTAAGGAGTTGAGAATTTTTCCTAAGTTCAGGGAAAACCCTAGAAATCAATAATGACCCCACTGGCCAAACAAACCCTATTTCAACAAACTAATGTCTGAAAAACTTGAAGAATCATTTAAAGAGAAATCTTCAGTGCTGAAGATAACAGATCATTCTTATAAAAATGTCAGTCATGAAGACTGATGGAATGACAGTCATGAAATGATAGGGACAGAGATGTGAGGATTATCAGCTCTGAGTTTTAGGTGTAGAAAGTAAAGAATCCTCAAAGAGATATCACCACCAGGCTTCTGCTATGGAGATGAGATGGGAAGGAATATCAATCAACAATAAGGGGACTGTAGCAGACCATCTGATTAGGGATAGGATGAAGGTGGAAGGTTTGGTACCAGATGTTTGCTTTAGGAATGGTCCTGCAGAGTGAGCTTATACAGCCAAAAGTGACAGCCACTCCTTAGTTTATATTGGACAAACCACTTCACCTCCTATGGAAGCACAGTTGATCAAAGCCCTTGTCATTCTAATCATCATTCTAATTACTACTGCCTTCCTACTGAGCCCTTGCCTATCCCTGCAGACAGACAAATGAGCAGCTCAATGGGTCGATGTTTTCAGAGAAATGAATATAGAAAGACGGAGATTGCAGACCCAATGGGAGATCAACTAGGTATTAAAGAGATTCTTTATTTAATTCATCCCTTAGACCCATTTGTCTAGATTAAATAGTTAATATGCACAACTGTTACTCATATTTGATAATTAAAGTGGGAAGATATATGATAAGAGGAAGCATCAAGCTGGCCACAGAAGGCAGATGAGTTCCTTTCAGCAACATGTGAGGGTTCCATAGCTTTAGTAAAACAATGGAAGGAACATCTTTTATTAGCAGGTCTTAACCTAGGTTTTATTTCTATCGGTCTGTTTATTGGGCAAACATTAATACATGATGCAAGATGCAAGCAATCAAGAATCACACGTGAAAACAGATAGGTGTGTGTGCGTGTGGGTGTGCATGTGTGTGTGTGTGTGTGTGTGTGAGAGAGAGAGAGAGAGGAGAGAGAGAGAGAGAGGAGAGAGAGAGAGAAAGAGAGCAGGAGGCAGTTAGACACAAAACAATGGAGTCTAGAATGGCAAGCTCTGAATTTGCATTCTTGTTACAATGGTTGTTGAACTAGATTTTTGAACTCTGAAATGCTTACATGTTGTTTCTAAACATTAGCCTTTCTGCCTCCTAATGACCAACAGAAAGTGAGCTTGACTGCATCTTTGGAGGTTCCTTGTCTCATAATGTCATGTCAGGGCTCTGTGTGTGTGTGTGTGTGTGTGTGTGTGTGTGTGTGTGTGGTTTATGCATGCATTCTTTTGGGTTCTTTCATTTTGTTTGCTCTTTTATGTACAATTTCAATGTGTTAGCTGTTGTTTTCTATTTTCCTTTTATTTTATTATTTTATTATTTTATATTATCCCTTACATACCAAAGCCTGCTTGGTTTCTAGTGAGAGACAGAAGGGGCAGATCCTGATGGGAGGAAGGTGAGGAATCGCTGGGAGGAGTAGAGGGAGGGGAAAGAGTATCTATTTTCAATAATAAAAAAAATTCAAAATAAAACTTTGGTTGTTTTCTTCTCCCAGTTGAACATGAATATAGAGACCATTGTGTAGTGATTGCCGGGACCCAACATAGAAATACCAAGTAAATCATAGTAGAACACAGCTATAATTAAACGACTGAAAAAAAATCACCCATTTCTTTTTATGTGAGAAAATCCCATAGTTTCTATTCCTTGGCTCCAAATGTATATCTTCACTGTGCCGTTGTAAAAGCCACAAGATGAAAAATGATGAAGCATAATAAGTAAACAAAAGCAAAGGTTCATGATAGTTTTTAGTCAATTCTCATTTGTGTGTTTTTTTTTCCCCTTAACTATTTAAATGGAAATCTCTGGTAATTGTGATGTGTTGCTTGAATGATGAAAATTAGTTCTATAAATGGTCCAATAGCTGATCTATTCAGCTTCATGTTTAGAAGATGAACCCACACCATAATAAGCACATAGCTTAGTACCCCCAGAGTATTGACTACTGGCGAAATCAACTAAGAATTTTGTAGAAAATCAATGTTTCACAGTTTAGTCCCCACCCCACCCAAGGCCTTAGCATGTAAAACTGCAATGAAATAGACCCATGCAGAAGTTTCCATTTGCACCAAGACTTTGTTTAAAGTAAAACTGGATACCTCGCTGACACATTTGCTGTCTGCAAGTGTCAAATTCGCAATTAGCATTGAATATCTGCAGCAGTTCCCACTTGTGCTGTCATCTGGATTATGTAACAGTGTGAACTTTATAAACAGCAACTGTTCATTTTTGTGGTTCAGTTTTCACTAGATGTGCCCAAAAACTATCTGACTAAATAAGTGGGTGACAATAAGATTGAACACAGAGAATAGCAAAGTTCCTTGCCATGGGCAAAGCCAACTGCTATAGGAACTTAGAAGGACACTCTTATTCTCTTGAGTTACGGTCAAAGTACCAAAGGAAAAAAAAAAAAAGAAAAAAAAACAAAGTACCAAAGAAATGTATGCATTTGGACCAGGTATTGGCTCTGATTTGTCAGGGAAATTTTAAAATAGTCCATCCTACTTTGTTTTACCCAAGAATACTAATGGACCACTACACTCAGTTGATAATGTTGCTCTTTAAAGACAGATCATCTTCAGAAGATACCTATCTAGCTATGAGTACTCAGCATATTAACAGTCACTGTTGCATGTATTGATTCTCAAGAAAAAAATATTTCGTCTCTGACTGATACACAAGATATTATTTCATGCCCTGATGGACTGTTTCAAGAGATGGTTCTCTAATACCAGTGCTGGAAATCTAAGTAAATATAATAGTCCAAAACTGTATCCCAGAGACAATTTATGAGTGGTTGAATAGGAAAATAATTCAACAAAGAGATGAAAACTGATAAGCAAAGCCTCCAAATATCACATAAAGATACCATCTTTGGAAAGAACTAGTTAAGATAGAGTGGTGTGTGTGTGTGTGTGTGTGTGTGTGTGTGTGTGTGTGTGTGTGTGTGAAAGTTCCTATTCTCTTCTTGAGATGTTCTGTATGAATGCACTCCTCACACCTTCTTGGAACACAAAAGAAAAAGACTTGAAAATCTCTTTGTGGGTCAACCAACAAATATCCACTGACAATCTAATTACTATGCTGTAATCCATGAAAAGAAAGACACAAAGAAGTTCCCATGACTGATTCTGACTGGCTTGCTTCTAACCCAGTTGAGAAATCCAAATGTAACCCAACCAAAAGCTACTCAAACAACATAGGAATAGCAACAAGTTTATCAAAACATATTCAGAGCACAGACAAGAGGTAAAAGGCCCCTTAATGAATTGCTATATTGTATGTGCTGTCAAGGAGGTGAAGCAATTTTTATTTGATGAATTTGAATAGTTGGTATTTGGTTGCAATAAAGACTAAGTAATGATAACTGAGAGATGATTCACAGGATGAAGAGCTCTTTTGACCCATGAGATTTGGGTTGCCAGTGTTTTATATCTACTTCCTGCCTTGGATACCCTGGCTCACTGTCTCAAGGTTTCAGCTTCCCAAGAGCATTTTCTTATCCTTTTCCCTCATGCTTCTCATTCTGGACTAACACAGAGGTTCCTGCCTCAGAGCATCCCAAACATGACTCTATCTCAGGGCATTTGTCTATGCATCATTGTGTAGGTAGTTACTTGCTTATCTGTTTCCCTCTATGTTACCTACTTTAAATTTGAAAAGAAAAAAAAATACTTGTGCATGGCTATGTTTTCAGGACAGGGGACATCATGAGATGTTTGTCTCTTATTGGCTGATGTCCATTGGATGAGTGCCCAGGCTGTTATCCATGTTTTGGGATGTGTCAATTATGAGTGTAGGTATATAAGGCATCAAAGTAGCGATGTTTAGCATGAGGGCTGGCAAACTTCTGTAAAGATCAGACAATAAACAGTTTGGGGCTTACAGATCAAGACTCAATGGTTGTAACACTTATATCATTACTCAAATACTATATATATGAACTATTATATATATTACAATATAATTATAATTATATAATATATATTTCATCATAGAACAAAATTATCCATCTGAATATATATATATACACACACACACATCAAGAGAAAGTGGCCTAGAGCACTCCCATTGTAAACTATCACTTTATTCCAGGGTAATCTGGGGTAGGGGGAATGTTTGTTTACTTCCCGCTTATATTGGATTTCTTCAGAGAAACAGAACCAATAAAAAATAGATGATGATGGTAATCTAAATTATAGTGATGATAGAAGATAGATAGATAGATAGATAGACTCCTCCCCACAGTTACCTAGAAACATCAAGATAACAAGGCCCACTGTAAGTGGGGCTGCTTGGTTCCACCTTGCTCTCAAGATCTTTAAGCTTTCTTACTCTCTAGCCTTTCTTCTCTCTCTTCTCTCTCTCTCTCTCTCTCTCTCTCTCTCTCTCTCTCTCTCTCTCTCTCCTCATGGCCATGGTCAGCCTCTCTCCCTCTCTTTCTACCTTCTCTCCTTTCTCCCTGCCTTTCTACAATAAAGCTCTAAAACCATAGACTGTGTCTGATCATGAAGGCCCGCTGTGATTGAACAATGGGATAGGCTTTCTCCTAAGGAGCCATGTCTAACCTCCTGCCAGGAGGCCTTCCTACTTTGCAGCCAGGGACCAGACTAAGGACTCTCACCTGCGTGGGAACCACCCAGCGCCCCCTCTCCTTCTGCCTTCTCTTCCTTTATCTCTGGGACTGAGTGCTGCCCAAGGGCCCCTATTCTGTTCTCACTTTCTCCACTGTATTCAGCTGTGGGATGCCAGAGACTGAAAACCTGGTACCTGGTGCTGCCCCTTGTCTACCACCCACTGTGTGGGGTCAGTGGCCTAACACAACCAGATGCCCACCCAGGGCCACATGGAAAGTGTCTGGCAATCCTCCCGCATCTACCCACCCAGAACACAGGAACTCTGGTGGGACTCGGATTCTCTCCCCCTCCTCTCTTTCCCACGCACCTACAGCCCCACAGATAGATAGATAGATAGATAGATAGATAGATAGATAGATAGATAGTAGAAATGTACATAGATACATAAAATATACCTTAAATCATAAATGTATAAGCTGAATGGCTTTTTGGAATACAATGTAATATTTAAAATGCTTAGAAAATGCTACTCCCTGTGAAGTGCATTTATGTCTTTTCATTTTGTACGTGAGTGATGTTCATACATCATACATATACATGTTCACATATATGTGAGCATGACCAAGATTGAAGGCTCCTATGTCTATATATGGTGTGCATGTGTAAGCCAGAAATTGGCACCAGATGTCTTCATCAATTTCTCTCAGTTGTACATATTTGAGACAAGATCTCTCACACTAATGCAGAGCTCACTAATTTGTACAATCTACTTAAGCCAGCTTATAATGGGAGTCCTGTCTCCACCTCCTGACTGCTGGGATTATATGTGGGACACTGCACATACCCAGCATTTATGGGTGGATGAGCTGGGGAATCTATATTTAGTACCTCACATTTACATGGGAACCACTTGACCCACTGAGCCATCTCCCTAGCCCTAGAACCTCTAGTATATTCTTTTTCCCGTATGCAATAAGAACCCTTTGTGAAACAAAAAGTCTTGCATTGATTGAAATATAGCAGACAGTCAGAGTCTCTCCTGCCTGTTCTACAGTGTGAATGGAGAATCTCAGACAAAACCAGCTGCTCCATGGGTCACTCTGGAAAATTCCAAATTGGAGCTTTTTGAAAAAGGAGACATTACCTCAGAACTTCCACATGTGTTCTTATGGAGATTCTGTTTATGTGAATGGATATTTTTACCAGATATTGAAGAAATGCTAATGCTGAATTCTAGTACAGTGGAGGAATTTCAGCTAGCCATTGGCTTATGATATTATGAGAAACAGAGTCTAGTCAGACAAATGCTTCACAAGGAATGGTGGCTAAAATAAGTGATTGGTTTTCTTGGAAATGAAGATAAAGAACAGATTACTGCCATTATCCTTTTCCTGTAAATAACTTTGAAAAAATAGAATGAAAGTCTTAAATGGGGACCTTATATTCAACTGACCATTAGAGGATAGGGAATCCTACTCTTTTTGTTGAGCCAATGGATAGATGATTGGATGGATGGATGGGTGGACTGATCAGGTTCAGGACCTTTTTTATTTCTATATAAAATAGAATAAGTGAAAAGAGCCTCAGGTTTCTTGAAGACAAATAAAAAAAATAATAATAATAAATGAGTAAATACAGGAGAAGTATGAAAGGACAAAATTTATTGAAATAAAATTACAGGAACAACAGCACAAAAATAACTAAAGGAGATGCAAGTTCTTCTCCCATGGAGAAAATAGTAAGTTTCCTTCTCATGCTTCCACTGATCAAGACACAAAGATCCTGGACGATGGTGCCACAGATAAAGGCACTTAACACCAGAACTACAACCAGAGTCTGGTCCTCAGAATCAAGGGACAAAGAAATACCTTCTGCAAGTTGTCTTTTCACCTCTTCCCATGTGGGAAACATGCATGCTAGAAAGAAAGAAAGAAAGAAAGAAAGAAAGAAAGAAAGAAAGAAAGAAAGAAAGAAGGAAGGAAGGAAGGAAGGAAGGAAGGAAGGAAAGAAAGAAAGAAAGAAAGAAAGAAAGAAAGAAAGAAAGAAAGAAAGAAAGAAAGAGGGAGGGAGGGGGATGGAGGGAGGGAGGGAGGGAGAGAGAGAGGGAGGGAGGGAGGAAAAAGGAGGGAGGGAGGGAGGGAGGGAGGGAGGGAGGGAGGGAGGGAGGAAGAAAAGGAAAAAGAAAGAGAGAAAGAAGGAAAGAAAGAAAGAGAGAGAGAGGGAGGGAGGGAGAGAGGGAGGAAGGGAGGAAGGGAGGGAGGAAGGAAAGGAGAGAAAGAAAGAGAAAGAGAGAAAGAGAGAAAGAAAGAGAGAAAGAGAGAGAGAGAAAGAAAGAAAGAAAGAAAGAAAGGAAGGAAGGAAGGAAGGAAGGAAGGAAGGAAGGAAGGAAGGAAGGAAAGGAAGGAAGGAAGGAAGGAAGGAAGGAAGGAAGGAAGGAAAGGAAGGAAGGAAGGAAGGAAGGAAGGAAGGAAGGAAGGAAGGAAGGAAGGAAGGAAGGAAGGGAAGGAAGGAAGGAAGGAAGGAAGGAAGGAAGGAAGGAAGGAAGGAAGGAAGGAAGGAAGGAAGGGAGAGACAGAGAGGGAGGTAGTGGGGAGAGAAGGAGGCAGGGATGGGTTTAGGGATGGAACAAGGAAGGGACAAAAGAGGCAAAAGTTTTCCCAAATAGTTATTAGAAAAGTTTTTAGTATTATTTTCTAACAAATAAAATTTTATTGTATACTAATCTCTTGCCCCATTTCTTTGTAAAAACATATTTAAACAGTATTTTAAATCAATGAGCATATACTTGGTTTTTATTATCATAATTTAATAAAAATTTTTCTTTATGGATTCCTACTATGACCACATTGTCTATATAAATTTTATATGATTTTTTCTAGTGTAAACACTATTTAATATCACATGGAATACTAATCCTTAGAATTTTGTGAAAATATTCATTACATTCCACAGAATGGAACTATTTGAAGGCAGGTCTCCCTTCTACTAATAAGGGACCCATGTTCCATGAACTCCTTTGGGGGTCATTTGTTTTCCTTACAGAGATACAAAAAGCTCTTGAAAGAGCTGTTTACAAAAATCAGAGCTATTTTTGTGCCATCTTTCATTTTTAAACTCCAAACACACCTCCACTTTTTATTCTATGAAGACTGAGACATCATACTTCTTCAAGTTTGTCAGTTAGGTAATTCACTCCCCGCATTTTCATCTCATATGTGTTTGACACTGGTGGGTTGAGGTGGTGGTGGGTGGAACGATAGGGGAGTACCCTCTCAGAGGCAGAGGCAGGGGGTAGAGAACTCAGACGGGGGGGGGGGGACCAAGACAGTGGGCAACTTTTAGAGTGTAAAAAATTAAATTTATTTAATTAAAAAAAAGTTTCAAAGGAATCTGGCTAGATTCTAGGATAACCCATCCACTGCACAGAGAATATGTTCTTGGAAAGCCACATCTTCAATTTTGCTACGGTTTTGAACTATTCTTTTTCTGAGTGTCAATTCCTCAGATGCTCAGGGAGAAGACAAAGAGATAAGCCAGGGGCTCCCTAGGGGCCACTCCTGATATAATGAACTCTCACAAACCGTCCCCAGTAGACTGCACAAGCAGGGATGCCTTCTCCCCGGAAGGATGATTCTCCAGTCTCACTTTCCTGGAACAACTGATGGGTGTGGTAATCGAATCCACAGACAGAGACTTTATGTGGCTAATATCCCAAGGCTTTCTAAGTGCAGTAATAAACAGAGCACATCTTGATGACACAGAAATTACAAGGCAAAGACCATAATCATAACTCACGCCTGCTTCTGTGCACCGCGGACAAGAGAAGTTTCCACTCCTAAGACTCAGAGGAGGAAAACATGTAAGGCCATCAGTTGCTGCCACATATATTTTACTTCGTGAAACTTTCTCTCTTTTTTTTTTTTTTTTTTTTTTTGCCACCCACAAAAGTGAAACCCAGTCATCTGCAGAATCGGCCCCTGTGTCTAGAAATAAATAAAGCAGTGGTTAATTAAGTGCTGCACACCATGGCTGTTCCACACCAGAAAGCACACTCCTCTCCAGCAGATCACTTTGGTTACAATAACAAACATGCTGTGATTAGAAAGGAATTCCGAACATATCATATTTGGGAAATATGTCCCAGACTTTGGAAATTTCAAGGAAACTTGGTAATCGTGTTAGCTACCCTCATAGCCCCATCTCCCATCTCACCATTCCCATCCCCCGAAATGATTCCTGAGAAATTTTTTTTATCTAACTTCTACTGACTCCAGCATGAGACATGAAACTTTACTATTTACTTTATGAGTCATTCCACAAAGTTCTCTGCAACAACCTCAATGATTAGAATAGACTATGCCACCGCAGTCCTACCGGAGAAAGGCAGGGAGCATTTGTCTAGACTGTGCCACTACCCTTAGGGATGTTCAGTCAGCCTCCCTTAGCACCTGTATCTTTATTTTTTTTTCTAACAAGAACACTAAACACACAGTTTCTTCCTAAACTCTGTATGGTTATTAATCTCAAACATAAATATTAAGTCTTAACCTTTATATAAAACCATCACTTTAAGAAAGTTATTAATCCTCTGGCCTTGGCCATAGAGAACAACGACCATCGGCACAGGTGATAGGTGATAAGAATTGACCATGATGGGCAGGGGAGATGGCACAGTAGAAAAAGTATTTGTTGCACAAACTTGACCTGTATTCAGCTGCTTAGAAACCATGAAAGATGGAAGGCATAAAATACTCAAGGTTGTTCTGTGACCTCCACATGCATATATCCTCACAAGGAACATATACATGTAAACAAATTAATAAGTATTTTAAAAACGAGTAACTATGACTACTTTTATAGTCATTGCTATGTCATCCGAATGAATAAAAAAATAAAAGCAGTAAAAGGAATTTAAATTATTGGAGAGAAATTTAGAAAGCTTATGAGGAAAGTGAGAACTTCACAGAAATTCATTTGTGATAATCCCACAATTGCACACATTGTTGTAATTTACAGCATGGTAGGAGTATTACAAAGGAAAGTCTGGGCAGTCATGGTTGAAACACTGTGCCATTCTGAAGACTGAAATAGAGAAAAGTAATCAATTTTTGTTTTCGGGAACTACTTGGCTTTGAATGGTCCATGAAAACCCACACAGTAAATTCTGAGGCAAAGGCAGTGCACCAGGGCAGTGAGCCAGAAGTCTGGGGCTGCCTCAACTACAAAACCATCACACAACACGTAATTGTGGCCACGTGTCTGAATCAGTCAGAGATGTAGCCTCTTCATCCATCCAGTGGGTAGGAACATTCACCCTTGACTTCCTGACTACAGCCAGAGATCACAGAGCAAGAGGCATTTGGAATACAGGCAAGCCAGTTCTAGTTGCCACATGATGAGTCTGGTGTTAAGAGCCTAGGCATTCTATGACCTGAATGTGTCCTTCCCGAGCACTCCATAACTTAATTCCAAAAGCTATGTGCAGAAGTCCAACCACTCTAAATTTTGCAATCCATGGAAATGCAGAATTAATGTTCTTCCCCTGCTGATTGTCCTCAGCTGGCCTCCCCAACACCTACAGCCCTCCATATGACATTCGCTAATTCTTAGCTAATATCTTTTATGAGGTGACCCTCACTCATCTCCTCAGATTCATCTTTCACATCTCCTACTTTAAAGGCTATCGTCTGGTTGACTTCATGTCTCCTTGAATACTTATGTTTCCTGTGGTTGATGCTGTTCCCTAGCCTGGCTGGCTTTGACTCCTATACAAGTCTGCCTTCTTCCCTTTCTTAACTCCTCAGACCAAAAAAAAAAAAAGAATGTTAGGCTAAATCTCCAGGCTGTGTAATCCCAAAGCACAGTATCCCACTGTCCCCAGTCTCCTGCATGGCTGGTAATTAAATCATCATTTTATACTCCAAACCAGAAGAATATTTATGAGGGCAAATGCAGGTATGCCACTTTAACTTCAGATAGGCTCAGTGCTTAGCAGTATGACTTCCAAAAATCAACGTCCAATAAATATCAGTGGGTTATCCATTAAAGAGAGAGATTATCACTCATTGATATTCTAGACAATGGCCCTTCCCCTTTGTTCTGTCTCTTCACATCTTCCTTCCTACATTCTCATTGTTTCTAGAGTACATCACTATTGAGAAGAAACTGTACTTTTCATCTCTTCCTTTTAATTTTTTTACAATTTAATTTAATATATTATACATTAATGGTATCATTATGACATTTTCATATATTTATTAAATTTGGTTGTTATTTATATCTACCCATTACTGAACTCCCTGGTGCTCCTGTTTCCAACTGGCCCATCCCTTCTCAATATGGCCTCCTTTGTGCCCTCTTGTCACATGTCTTCCAATACCCTTTCCTTTACCCTACTTGAGATTTCTTCCTCCTCTCTCAGAATGCCCTTTCTAATTTCATGACATGGACACAAATGCACTCATAAACACATGGTTTTAAATGTAGGAGATGCAGTATGCATACATGATAGAATTGCATTTAGCCATAAAGAAAACTAAAACTGAGTCTAGGAAGATGACTCAGCATCTAAGAACACTTGCTGCTTTTCCGTGAGAGTGGAGTTCAGTTCCTAGCTGAATTCACCCGTGCTGAATGCTCACAATCACCTGTAACCCCAGACCTAAGGGATTTAGTACCATTTTCTGGCCTCTGTGGACCTCTGAATGCATGCCACAAAGACCCAGACACACACACACACACATATGCATGAGTAAAAATAAATCTAAATGTGTTTTTTAAAAAGAAAACATGAACAATAAGGAGTATAGAAGCAGAAATTATTATATTAAGGAAAATTAATCTGATGCATCTCTTCCTTCAACAATAACTCAAATATCACTCTCTACAGGAAGGTCTTCAGTTGAAATGTCAGGAAACAAGGCGTCTCTTCTACCTTGAAACTTGTGTATGTGCCTGACGCAGCGATGACTGTATTGGTTTATTTACATGCCCCAACCTTTAGACCTGCGGACAGGAATCCATTCATCTTGGTTTGCCATCCCCGAGAAGCGTCTGAAAGATGGTGACAATATTAATGGGTATTGAATAAATGCTAATCAACCTCTTTTTATTTTCCATATAAAATCACAAAGTATCTATACAGGTGAAGAACTCTTACTGACCCAGAGAAAGAACTCAGCACACTTTACCCTCTGTGATGCAGTCACTCAGCAAATCTGTAAGGAGTTTGTTCTTCCTGGGTGAAAGGAGTTTAGTGAGACAAAAGCTATTCTGTAATAACTATTAACTAATTAGCTTATTATTTGCCTACAATGCTTTTTCTATGTGTTTCTCTTCCTAAGCATAATCACCATTGCTCTTAAAAGCCTTGTGGGAATAAATGTTTATTTAATTTTGCCAAGACAAATTGAAATACAATAAAGGTATTCCATAATGAGTTTTAAATTGTCTAAACTAAAATTAGAGAAAACCACCACATTAACAGAATTTTAGTGTCTTTTTTTTGATAATTCATTGTGCCATCAGGCAAAAGCACCTGTGTATTTAAATAAATTTCTGGTCATTCAGAGTTAATTGGGAAATCACTTGTAGGATGGAAAGAGAATCTGGTGAGCCCCCAGTTGCAAGTCTGATTCTTCTTAAGGGTGGGGCTGTGCTTCCACTCCTCTGCCCAGGCTGCTCCTGCAGACTCATCACACCTCCCTCCTATTTTTGCATCCCATAATTAATCACCCTAAGACTGTGAGCGAGCTAGAAAATAATGTAATGTTGAATGGGAAAACTCATCACTCTCTTCAGAGCAATCAAAGCCACAGTGTGAGGGATTGGGTTGCACAGGAATGGATTTCAGATTAGTCACAATCTTTCTTGGATTACTCAAATTCATATTACAGGTTAAAGTTTCAAAGGAAAAGAGCAAAGTTTTAGAAACTATACCTAAAGTTCTCTCACCGAAAGAGCTCATAATTAAGTCGCTTTATCAAAAACCAGGCCTATTTGGGTCACTGATTTGAAACACAGGAGGCAGGGGTTGGGCAATGTAATCACAACTGGAACCTAACGGCACCACGCAGTGTCTAAAATCTTTTCAGCCAGTTACCAGCTGAGAGAAGCAGAGACTTCATTTCTCTTAACTTCAAGATATACATTTGTTAAAGACAGAAAGCCAGAACAGTTGCCAGGCCAAGGCACTGAGCAGACTAATTTATATTTGGATACAATGGTGCTTGCCACACAATATCTGTTGACATTAGTCTCCAATGTGTTTTAAAATCACTCCCTTCTCAATTCTAGGTCATTGTAAGATACTCCATATTGAGAAATATTTTGAAAAGCTCTATCAAGTATAGGGTGGTAAACAACTCCTCCAACCCTCACCCCAACATGCATGTAATTCACTCAGGACTTCCCAAGCTTCATGCTCTTCTCATCTGTAAAAGGAGACAAATATGGTAGATTCTCCAAAGGATTGTATAAAGACTCCCTAAAGTACTCCACAGAAAGTATTTCATACTGATTTATATAGAAGTATAAAGTAATGTTAGCTGAACTGATGCTGAAACATTTTATTGTAATAATTTGGGGGTTCACAACAATTACATTCACCTCTGACATTTCATATACATATATTATCCATTATGATTACTCTCACCTCCATTGTCTCTTAGTTATCCCCCTCTCTTCAGTTTTAGCCCAGTCTGATCTTTCCTTAAAAATCACTACAGTCAGGCATTTTTATTTTGTGACTCATTAATTTTAGACATATCTATCTGTGTGACCATGACTTAAAAACTATTCACTGAAGAATTATGAGCTTCTCAGTGACCATACAACTGAACACAGTGACCATCTCATCCATCGGTAGTCACCAGTTCATTTGGGAGATATAGGGCTCTATGAGTTCCTCTCTGCTCCCTGATTAACCATTGAAGCCCTCTGGTTTTTACAGATCTAGGGAAGACAGGTATATCTGCTGTGAGATTGTGATTGCATGGCTGTGTCAGGCTCTAAAGACAGCAGCACGTCTTAGCCCACGCCACATCTTCTACCTTTCATTCTGTCTGCCCCCCAACCCCCGCCCTTCTACAATGTTTCCTGAACTTCAGAGGAAAGTAGTATGTCATGTTTAGGACTGAACCTTTATGAGCCACTTCTCTCAGCATCTTGAAGAAGATATGATTCTCTGAATTAACCAGTATTCATGTCAAAGAGAGGATTCTCTGATTAAAACTGGGAGTAATATTTTTAATATCTATAACCATTGTTATTTAGAGAGCAATTTTATATTAAGGCAATTTATGTAAACAACAGTAGCAAGTTCCTTCCTAGGCCTATGGGAGTTTTGACAGGGCTTACATTGCTAGGCATAGATTCCCTCCTGTGGAGTGGGCTTCAAATCCAATCACTTCCCATGTTCCTGGATTGAAGAATCAATATTGTGAAAATGATCCTCCTGCCAAAAGGAATCTACAGATGCAATGCAATCATAATCAAAAGTCCAGGGTTATTAAAACTTATACAGAATCACGAATGACCAATGAGAGCCAAAGTAACCCTGAATTAACAGAAGCCTGCTGGCAATGTCGCATTTCTGATTTCAAGTTATACTATGAAGCTATAGTAACAAAAGCAGAGTGGTACTGTCCCAAAAACACCATGAGGAAGAATGGAATAAATAAAAGAGCTGTCCTAGACAAGAGTCCATGCAACTATAACTACCTGATTTTTGAAAAAGATGCCATAGATAAACATTGTCTATTTAACAAATGGTACTGGGAAAATTAGACATCAACATTAGAAAGATGAAACTGGAGCCTCATCTATCATCCTTCATAAAACTTAAGTCCAAATGGATCAAAACTAATAACATCAAAGAGGAAGAAGTAGAGGATATGCTTCAACACCTAGACATAGGCAAGGACTTTGTGAGCAGGCCTCCCGTGGCACAGAAAGCAAGACAAAGAATAATAAATGGGATCTCATAAAGCTGAAAAGTTTCTGTAGCACAAAAAAAACTGTCAATCAGGTGGAGGAGCAGTCAATAAAATGAGAGGAATACCTTTACCAACTCTAATGCCTAGAATAGAAAGACTAGGCACCATCTAATCTCCATGCACGGCAGAGAAGACATGGCATGGCAGGAAGAACAGGGAAACGAATGATCATATGTCCAGGCACACATATGAAACAAGGAGAAAGCAGGAAGTGTGGTGAGGCCACAAAACCTCAACAAAACGTATAAACATCAAGCAAAGCAATAAACATCATCAAGCAAAAAAAAAAAAATTCACTCTATGGGCACCAGAGATATGACTTAGTGATTAAGTATGCATGATGCCCCTGCAGAGGACCTGCTCTCAGTTCCCAGCATCTCTGCTGGAGGACTCATGCCTACCTGTAACTCCTGATCAGTAAATCAGATGCCTAGATCTCCACAGGCACTTGAATCTCCTGTCAGATACACATTCACACACAAACACACACATACTTACACACACATACATACACACATGCATGCACACACACACATACTCATGTGCATACACACATTCATACACACACACACACACACACACATATGTGAAACTTAAAAATAATAAAAATAAGTATTTTAATGGGCCATTGAACTAAACAAAGAGTTTTCTAAGGGAGACATACAAATATCTATCAAACACTTAAAAATAGTTCAACATGCTAATCCTTCCAGGGAAAGTCAGATTTAAAAGCACTTTATGACTCCATCCCACCAGTTAGAATGGCCAATATCATGACTACAAATTGCAGCAAGTGCTGATGTGCATAGAGTCAAGGGAAACCCTCACATACTATCTGTGGAAGCATAAACGCGTGTATTCAGATCAGAAAACAGTCTGGAGGCTTCTCGAGAAGCTAGCAATACAATTATCACATGACCCACAGCACTCCTGGGCAAACACAAACAGGACTCTCAGTTTCCACAGTACCACCTGCCCATTCATGCTCACTGCTGCTCTGTTCCCAATAAGCTTAGATTTCTATCAACATTTAAATGAGTAATAAATAAATATGGTGCGTTGCATACAATGGAATTTATTCAGTTGTAAAGAAATACAAAATCAGGAAAATTGCAGACAAATGGACAGAACTGGAGAAAATTATCTTCAGTGAGGCAATCCAGACTATGTGAATCTGGGCTTTGAATCTTATTTTTGTATGTCTGACTTAGAGCATCTATAGAAGCAAGGAGGCAATAAAAGGGCCACTGGTGTGATACTTTAAGAAGAAGGATAGAATATAAGTAAAATGAAAGTAGGAAGGGGGAATGCTGGGGACAGAAAGGTCTAACCAAAGAGGGTTGAAGGGGAATGTGGGAATTTGAATGAAAAAAAAATGTCCTTCAGGGCTTCATGTATTTGAACACTTGGTCCTTGCTTAGTGGTGTTGCTACAGGAGTAGTGGAGGATGCAGGATGCGGTAACCACACATTATTTCATGTTTTATCCTTGTTGCCTGTGAATAGATTGATATATGATCATCTAGGTTCCAACTCATGCCTCTCCTACCATGTGTGGACTAATCCTCTCAAAATGAACTGTAAGCTAAAATCAACCTTTCTTCTGTAAGGTTTTTCTTTTAGTTCCGATATTTTACCGCAACAACAGAAAAGTAACTAATGGGGTAGTACATAGGTAAAAATGAAAGTAGAGATCCTAATATTGGGATCAGAAGAGTGTAAACAGGGATGGAATAGGGAATGAGAGAGAAGAATTTTAACCAAAATGAAAAGTACATGAAAAAGATATGAGGAGCTCTATTGTTACCAAAATGTCAAATATAATTCAGAGTTTGAATGGAGATTCCCTGCATGGATATACTACTGATGAACCTTCATGCAGTGGGCTCTTAAGCAAAAATTCTAGTACCAGGTATGGAATATCCCAGGTGGAGATGTTTCTGTTGTCTTATGCCAGCCTTCTAGAATATGAACCTGAGAGCCACAAAGGGGGTGTCAATAAGTGGTAGTTGGTGATTTCAGGGAATCTTTCAAGAAGCAAATTCCAAAGAACCTGTGAGTCTACTGTCACTTAAATGGTGCTTTGTAGCATTTGGCCTTGGCCTTAGCTGGGCTTGAAAGCCAAGCTCCTGATTTCAAGATATTAAACATTTTCATATCCCAGCCGCAGTTTTAGAACTGGGGGTAAAGAGGAGAAATAGGTTTCTGTTCTCAAGGAATTCACAATTTAGAAAGAAATAAACACATCAAAATTCAAAGACCACGACGGGGATAGACTTAGGCTCCCTACACATTTGTAGCGGAAGTGCAACTTGGTCTTCCTGTGGGTCCCTTAACAATTGGAGCAGTGGCTATCTC
This sequence comes from Mus musculus, assembly GCF_000001635.26. Classification (NCBI taxonomy): domain Eukaryota; kingdom Metazoa; phylum Chordata; class Mammalia; order Rodentia; family Muridae; genus Mus; species Mus musculus. The sequence goes on from NC_000081.6 coordinate 63,419,945, forward strand.
TGACTCTGTTGCCTACCTTTGGATAGTTACCTTTTCCCTAGCTAGGCTGCATTGTCTGGCCTCAGGGGGAGAGGATGGGCTTAGTCCTGCTGCAACTTCTTGTGCTAGAGTAGGGCCCAGGGCAGGGCTTCTTCAGGAAGAGGTAATGGGAGAGAGGTATGTGAAGGTAGAACTGGGAGGAGGGGGGAGGGAGCAGTGAACAGAATGCAAAGTGAATAAATATGAAAAAAATCCAATCAAATTCTTCCCTACTCATTGCTCTCAGGGCGTGGATCCCTACTGAGAATTTTTTTTCTTTTTTTTTTTAATTTATTTTTTATTAGGTATTTTCCTCGTTTACATTTTCAATGCTATCCCAAAAGTCCCCCATACCCACCCCCCCCAATCCCCTACCCACCCACTCCCCCTTTTTGACCCTGGAGTTCCCCTGTACTGGGGCATATAAAGTTTGCAAGTCCAATGGGCCTCTCTTTGCAGTGATGGCCGACTAGGCCATCTTTTGATACATATGCAGCTAGAGACAAGAGCTCAGGGGTACTGGTTAGTTCATATTGTTGTTCCACCTATAGGGTTGCAGTTCCCTTTAGCTCCTTGGGTAATTTCTCTAGCTCCTTCATTGGGGGCCCTGTGATCCATCCAATAGCTGACTGTGATCATCCACTTCTGTGTTTGCTAGGCCCCGGCATAGCCTCACAAGAGACAGCTATATCTGGGTCCTTTCAGCAAAATCTTGCTAGTGTATGCAATGGTGTCAGCGTTTGGAAGCTGATTATGGGATGGATCCCTGCGTATGGCAATCACTAGATGGTCCATCCTTTCGTTGCAGCTCCAAATTTTGTCTCTGTAACTCCTTCCATGAGTGTTTTGTTCCCATTTCTAAGAAGGGGCAAAGTGTCCACACTTTGGTCTTTGTTCTTCTTGAATTTCATGCGTTTAGCAAATTGTATCTTCTATCTTGGGTATCCTAAGTTTCTGGGCTAATATCCACTTATCAGTGAGTACATATTGTGCGAGTTCCTTTGTGATTGGGTTACCTCACTCAGGATGATGCCCTCCAGGTCCATCCATTTGGCTAGGAATTTCATAAATTCATTCTTTTTAATAGCTGAGTAGTACTCCATTGTGTAAATGTACCACATTTTCTGTATCCATTCCTCTGTTGAGGGGCATCTGGGTTCTTTCCAGCTTCTGGCTATTATAAATAAGGCTGCTATGAACATAGTGGAGCATGTGTCCTTCTTACCCGTTGGAACATCTTCTGGATATATGCCCAGGAGAGGTATTGCGGGATCCTCCGGTAGTACTATGTCCAATTTTCTGAGGAACCGCCAGACTGATTTCCAGAGTGGTTGTACAAGCTTGCAATTCCACCAACAATGGAGGAGTGTTCCCCTTTCTCCATATACTCGCCAGCATCTGCTGTCACCTGAATTTTTGATCTTAGCCATTCTGACTGGAGTGAAGTGGAATCTCAGGGTTGTTTTGATTTGCATTTCCCTGATGATTAAGGATGTTGAACATTTTTTCAGGTGCTTCTCAGCCATTCTGTATTCCTCAGGTGAGAATTCTTTGTTCAGCTCTGAGCCCCATTTTTAATGGGGTTATTTGATTTTCTGGAGTCCACCTTCTTGAGTTCTTTATATATATTGGATATTAGTCCCCTATCCAATTTGGGATAGGTAAAGATCCTTTCCCAATCTGTTGGTGGCCTTTTTGTCTTATTGACGGTGTCTTTTGCTTTGCAGAAGCTTTGCAATTTTATGAGGTCCCATTTATCGATTCTCGATCTTACAGCACAAGCCATTGCTGTTCTATTCAGGAATTTTTCCCCTGAACCCATATCTTCGAGGCTTTTCCCTACTTTCTCCTCTATAAGTTTCAGAATTTTTAAAGCCCCATGATACTGGGAAACATCTGGGGTTTTTTTTTATTTGTTTATTTTTTTTTTGTTTTGTTTTTCTGTAACCTTTCTAACAGTGAATGCTAGAACTGCTTTGTGCCTGTTCAGTTGATCACCAATTCCTTTCAGTGAATCTGCTTTTACCAGTCAGTCAGCCATCACCAGTGCCTAGCTTTGGAAAAACAGCTTACCACTTACTTGCATCCCCCATAAGCACATCCCTCAGTGTCAGACGATCAGCAACAAGCTTCTCCATGAGCCCCTACGCAGACACAGGCAATCCATGCCCCTAGATACCCATCTGTCGCTGATGACACACTCTCTCAGCACCCCATGTTAGATCCACTCTCTACCTCTTCAGGACACTTCACGATACAGTGTAGCTGTCTCTAATTGGGAGCAGTAAGCTCAGCCTCATCTTGTAAATGTCTCAAGAAGTTTTCACACTAATACAAGCTATATATCGAATTAATCCGAGATAAAGATTAAAGGGTACATGAGTATACACACACACCACACATACATATATCTAATATATACTAGAACATATAATATATGATCATATAGTCTCATAAAATATAATATATATTGATATATGCATATATGTTTATATATATGTATATATTAACAGATGTAATTTTAAAGGTGTATGTATAAATGCAATGGTCTTTTGTCACATGGGGTTACATGTAAAAATTATTTTTAACATAATGATAGAATTAAACTTTAGTGAAATAAAATAAAGCATCATCACCATGACTACTGTAAACTACAGCATCATCAGGACCAACACCACCATCAAACGTAACAGCAAAAACAGTACTACCAAGGATAGCGATAACAAGACACAAACTGGACTAGCCTAACTACTGTCACTATTGCCATCCTTATCAAGACAAGTGACACGAATATAGATGATATTTGGAACATATAAGATGAGGTAAATACTAATGTTCACACCATATAGAGGACACCTAAAAGTCAATAAGAAAAGATGTAGAGGAGAAAGAGAAAATGAAAGCTAACATTGAAAAAGGACTATTTTCTGACAGTCAGAAAATACTGCTTTGAAAGATTAATATCCATATCACATCAAGGCTAAGAATATATTTGTTTATGCAGCTGGTAGGAAATCAAATTCATTCAATGTGTTTGGAAGGATATTTGGCATTATGAATTAAAAGACTAACAATATGCCATTTATAATCTACAGCTCTACTTCTACAAAGTTATCCCAAGAAAAATTGCAAAACTATTTTCAAAAGTTTTCATTGTATTGCTGCATTCACCAATGCAGAAAAGGGAACAACTTGAAGATAAGGAAATGAAGAATTGTTTTTAATAAAGCATTATAAGTCCATAGAGGTAAAATGTCAGCTCCTCAGCAGTATCTAAAAAATCATGTAAATGCTTATTTATTGATGTGCTTTAAAGCACATGATACATTATTAAGTGAAGGAGATTAGGATATAGCACTCTATGGATGATATGTTTATTTTTTATAAAAATATAATTTACACACACACATATTCATTCACCAAAAATATATTTCTCATCTTTTTATTCATTTGTCATGTTATACTGACAAGGAATAATTCTGATATTTGTTGTATAATAATATATTATAAATACAAAGCAGAAAAATAATATATAATCATCAAGGTATGTTGATAGGGTATAACTCTTCAAAGAATTGTAAATATAGCTGAAATACAGAATACATTAATGTAAAGCAAACAATACCCTAACCTTTTTCCCCACAGTTATACCTGTCACATAGGAATGAGAAGTCCTGAAGTCATGATGGCTCCTTCATATTATTCCAATTTTGGAATGGGGAAGCAAGCCCCTATACTTATAAATCAATCTGTCACTGGAGAGGGATGCTCTATGGAAGGAGTTTATTCTTAGATGTGGCTTGCCTCTACCAAGGAAAGATCTTGAAAAGAGTTCAAAGCCATCTAGGTATGAACACTCCCAGAAGCTAGGAAAACTAAGTTCTTCCCTGCATAAAAAAGTATCATTTTCTTCTACAGCAGATGACTCAGTTAATGTTGTTTATCCAGAGTGGCCAACAAAGTCCTATTCCATGGTCCAATTTAAATGGGCATTTGGACACATAGATTAGTAGAAAGGACATAGCTTTCGTTAATACTCTCCCCCACTCTCCCCAGAAAAGTCAATTAGATATCAGAGACAAAGAATTCTGTTATTTGTCACAAACAAAACAGCACTGTAGACACAGGACACGTAAAAGAGGTTAAAAAAAAAATCTAAAGTGATCAGAGGAAATCTGCCTTTGGTAAGACAAAAAAGAGTGTAAGAAACAAATTAATCTATGTAATAAATTTAAATAGTTATGTAGAGTTTGGGGATAAGGAAGATTTGGCAATAAAGTTGAAAGCACTAGGGATTGCAAGCTGGAGGACTTTATGCTGGAGTAAAAGTTGTAGATATTTTCTCAAAGGCACAATAGAAAAGCCAGTGAAAGAATTTTTAATTAAGAAAAACTATCAGTGTCTCTTTTTAATATAAATATGAGATATCTTAACATATAAGACACATTTTTATTTAAATTATCTATTTATTAAGAACAGATTCTTTTTTATTACCTTTTTTATTAGATGTTTTCTTCATTTATATTTAAAATGCTATCCCCTTTCCTAGTTTCCTCTTTGAAAATCCCCTATCCCCTCCCCCTCCCCCTGCTCCCCACCCCACCCACTCCCACTTCATGGCCCTAGCATTCCCCTATACTGGGGCATAGAATCTTCACAAGACCAAGGGCCTCTCCTCCCATTGATTGCCAAGAAGGCCATTCTCTGCTACATAAACAGCTAGAGACACGAGCTCTGGGGGTACTGGTTAGTTCATACTGTTGTTCCTCCTATAGGGCTACAGACCCCTTCAGCTCCTTGGGTGCTTTCTCTAGCTTCTTCACTGGGGACCCTGTGTTCCATCCTATAGATGACTGTGAGCATCCACTTCTGTATTTGCCAGGCACTGGCATAGCCTCACAGTTTGGTGGTTCCTCAGAAAATTGGACATAGTACTACCAGAAGATCCAGCAATACCTCTCCTGGGATATACCCAGAAGATGCCCCAACTGGTAATAAGGACACATGCTCCACTATGTTCATAGCAGGCTTATTTATAATAGCCAGAAGCTGGAAAGAACCCAAGAAGGAAGACCAGCCAGTGGTGGTGCACGCCTTTAATCCCAGCACTTGGGAGGCAGAGGCAGGAAGATTTCTGAGTTTGAGGCCAACCTGGTCTACAAAGTGAGTTCCAGGACAGCCAGGGCTATACAGAGAAACCCTGTCTTGAAACAACAAAACCAAAAAAAAAAAAAAAAAAAAAGAAAGACCAAAGTGTGGACACTTCATATTTCATTCCTTCTTAGAAGAGGGAACAAAATACCCATGAAAGGAGTTACAGAAACAAAGTTCAGAGCTGAGACTGAAGGAAGGACCATCCAGGGACTGCCCCACCACTATTGCATATACCAACAAGATTTTGCTGACAGGACCCTAAAACGACACATTTTCAAATGGAAGTTTTTAGATTGAAGCCCAAGGAACGGATTTAATATATAGATCGGATATACACAATTCACTCTTGTACGGAATGAGCTAGAATATGACCTCTCAGGCCTAATAGAAAGTTAAAATTGGTATTAAAAATAACTAAGGCAGCGCCATCTTCAGCTCCAGATAGCCGGCCACCTTCCTGGTGAGAGCACGGGGGTCTGCCAGGCCTGAGAGGTTTGTGGCACAGGCGCCGGCGGGAGCCTTCTTGGCTCCGGGACTCCGCGGAGGGCAGGCTGCACGGGTGACCGTGTGGAATACAGAGTGCCAGCCATTTCTGGGACGGGCGAGAGTCGCAGAGCTTTTGGGCGGCGCCATCTTCAGCTCCAGACAACCAGCCACCTTCCCGGCAAGAGCCACAGAGCTTCTGAGGCAGCGCCATCCTCAGCTCCAGACGGCCAGCCTCCTTCCGGACAAGAGCCACAGAGCTTCTCAGGCGGCGACATCTTCGACTCCAGACAACTGGCCACCTTCCTGGCCAAAGCAACACAGCTTCTGGGAAAGATCCTGTTTTGGGCCTTCACCTTCAGCCAGGAGGAGGTCCAAACACCAGATAACTGTACACCTTCCCTGAAAGAGGAGAGCTTGCCTACAGAGACTGCTCTGACCACTGAAACTCAGAGAAGAGAGCTTGTCTCCCACGCCTGCTGATAGAGGGTAACAAAATCAACAGAGGAACAATCTCTTAACAAAGACAACTATAACAACTAACTCCAGAGATTGCCAGATGGCGAAAGGTAAACGTAAGAATCCTACTAACAGAAGCCAGGACCACTCACCATCATCAGAACCCAGAACGCCCACTTCGCCCAATCCAGGACACCCTAACACACCTGAAAAGGTAGACCTGGATTTAAAAGCATATCTCATGATGATGGTAGAGGACATAAAGAAGGAATTCAATAACTCACTTAAAGAAATACAGGAGAACACTGCTAAAGAGTTACAAGTCCTTAAAGAAAAACAGGAAAACACTGCTAAAGAGTTACAAGTCCTTAAAGAAAAACAGGAAAACACAACCAAACAGGTAGAAGTCCTTATAGAAAAACAGGAAAACACATCCAAACAGGTGATGGAAATGAACAAAACCATACTAGACCTAAAAAGGGAAGTAGACACAATAAAGAAAACCCAAAGTGAGGCGACGCTGGAGATAGAAACCCTAGGAAAGAAATCTGGAACCATAGATGCCAGCATCAGCAACAGAATACAAGAGATGGAAGAGAGAATCTCAGGTGCAGAAGACTCCATAGAGAACATCGGCACAACAATCAAAGAAAATGGAAAATGCAAAAAGATCCTAACTCAAAACATCCAGGAAATCCAGGACACAATGAGAAGACCAAACCTACGGATAATAGGAGTGGATGAGAATGAAGATTTTCAACTCAAAGGACCAGCAAACATCTTCAACAAAATTATTGAAGAAAACTTCCCAAATCTAAAGAAAGAGATGCCCATGAACATACAAGAAGCCTACAGAACTCCAAATAGACTGGACCAGAAAAGAAATTCCTCCCGACACATAATAATCAGAACAACAAATGCACTAAATAAAGATAGAATACTAAAAGCAGTAAGGGAAAAAGGTCAAGTAACATATAAAGGCAAGCCTATCAGAATTACACCAGATTTTTCACCAGAGACTATGAAAGCCAGAAGAGCCTGGACAGATGTTATACAGACACTAAGAGAACACAAATGCCAGCCCAGGCTACTATACCCAGCCAAACTCTCAATTACCATAGATGGAGAAACCAAAGTATTCCACGACAAAACTAAATTCACCCATTATCTCTCCACGAATCCAGCCCTTCAAAGGATAATAACAGAAAAAAAACCAATACAAGGACGGGAACCACGCCCTAGAAAAAACAAGAAGATAATCCCTCAACAAACCTAAAAGAAGACAGCCACAAGAACAGAATGTCAACTTTAACAACAAAAATAACAGGAAGCAACAATTACCTTTCCTTAATATCTCTTAATATCAATGGACTCAATTCCCCAATAAAAAGACATAGACTAACAGACTGGCTACACAAACAGGACCCAACATTCTGCTGCTTACAGGAAACCCATCTCAGGGAAAAAGACAGACACTACCTCAGAGTGAAAGGCTGGAAAACAATTTTCCAAGCAAATGGTCTGAAGAAACAGGCTGGAGTAGCCATTCTAATATCGGATAAAATCGACTTCCAACCCAAAGTTATCAAAAAAGACAAGGAGGGACACTTCATACTCATCAAAGGTAAAATCCTCCAAGAGGAACTCTCAATTCTGAATATCTACGCTCCAAATGCAAGGGCAGCCACATTCATTAAAGACACTTTAGTAAAGCTCAAAGCACACATTGCACCTCACACAATAATAGTGGGAGACCTCAACACACCACTTTCATCAATGGACATATCGTGGAAACAGAAACTAAACAGGGACACAGTGAAACTAACAGAAGTTATGAAACAAATGGACCTGACAGATATCTACAGAATATTTAATCCTAAAACAAAAGGATATACCTTCTTCTCAGCACCTCACGGGACCTTCTCCAAAATTGACCATATAATTGGTCACAAAATAGGCCTCAACAGATACAAAAATATTGAAATTGTCCCATGTATCCTATCAGACCACCATGGCCTAAGACTGATCCTCAATAACAACATTAAGAATGGAAAGCCAACATTCACGTGGAAACTGAACAACACTCTTCTCAATGATACCTTGGTCAAGGAAGGAATAAAGAAAGAAATTAAAGACTTTTTAGAGTTTAATGAAAATGAAGCCACAACGTACCCAAACCTTTGGGACACAATGAAAGCATTTCTAAGAGGGAAACTCATAGCTCTGAGTACCTCCAAGAAGAAACGGGAGAGAGCACATACTAGCAGCTTGACAACACATCTAAAAGCTCTAGAAAAAAAGGAAGCAAATTCACCCAAGAGGAGTAGACGGCAGGAAATAATCAAACTCAGGGGTGAAATTAACCAAGTGGAAACAAGAAGAACTATTCAAAGAATTAACCAAACGAGGAGTTGGTTCTTTGAGAAAATCAACAAGATAGATAAGCCCTTAGCTAGACTCACAAGAGGGCAAAGGGACAAAATCCTAATCAACAAAATCAGAAATGAAAAGGGAGACATAACAACAGATCCTGAAGAAATCCAAAACACCATCAGATTCTTCTACAAAAGCTTATACTCAACAAAACTGGAAAACCTGGACGAAATGGACAAATTTCTGGACAGATACCAGGTACCAAAGTTGAATCAGGATCAAGTTGACCTTCTAAACAGTCCCATATCCCCTAAAGAAATAGAAGCAGTTATTAATAGTCTCCCAGCCAAAAAAAGCCCAGGACCAGATGGGTTTAGTGCAGAGTTCTATCAGACCTTCAAAGAAGATCTAATTCCAGTTTTGCACAAACTATTTCACAAGATAGAAGTAGAAGGTACTCTACCCAACTCATTTTATGAAGCCACTATTACTCTGATACCTAAACCACAGAAAGATCCAACAAAGATAGAGAACTTCAGACCAATTTCTCTTATGAATATCGATGCAAAAATCCTTAATAAAATTCTCGCTAACCGAATCCAAGAACACATTAAAGAAATCATCCATCCTGACCAAGTAGGTTTTATTCCAGGGATGCAGGGATGGTTTAATATACGAAAATCCATCAATGTAATCCATTATATAAACAAACTCAAAGACAAAAACCACATGATCATCTCGTTAGATGCAGAAAAAGCATTTGACAAGATCCAACACCCATTCATGATAAAAGTTTTGGAAAGATCAGGAATTCAAGGCCCATACCTAAACATAATAAAAGCAATCTACAGCAAACCAGTAGCCAACATCAAAGTAAATGGAGAGAAGCTGGAAGCAATCCCACTAAAATCAGGGACTAGACAAGGTTGCCCACTTTCTCCCTACCTTTTCAACATAGTACTTGAAGTATTAGCCAGAGCAATTCGACAACAAAAGGAGATCAAGGGGATACAAATTGGAAAAGAGGAAGTCAAAATATCACTTTTTGCAGATGATATGATAGTATATATAAGTGACCCTAAAAATTTCACCAGAGAACTCCTAAACCTGATAAACAGCTTCGGTGAAGTAGCTGGATATAAAATTAACTCAAACAAGTCAATGGCCTTTCTCTACACAAAGAATAAACAGGCTGAGAAAGAAATTAGGGAAACAACACCCTTCTCAATAGTCACAAATAATATAAAATATCTCGGCGTGACTCTAACTAAGGAAGTAAAAGATCTGTATGATAAAAACTTCAAGTCTCTGAAGAAAGAAATTAAAGAAGATCTCAGAAGATGGAAAGATCTCCCATGCTCATGGATTGGCAGGATCAACATTGTAAAAATGGCTATCTTGCCAAAAGCAATCTACAGATTCAATGCAATCCCCATCAAAATTCCAACTCAATTCTTCAACGAATTAGAAGGAGCAATTTGCAAATTCATCTGGAATAACAAAAAACCTAGGATAGCAAAAACTCTTCTCAAGGATAAAAGAACCTCTGGTGGAATCACCATGCCTGACCTAAAGCTTTACTACAGGGCAATTGTGATAAAAACTGCATGGTACTGGTATAGAGACAGACAAGTAGACCAATGGAATAGAATTGAAGACCCAGAAATGAACCCACACACCTATGGTCACTTGATCTTCGACAAGGGAGCTAAAACCATCCAGTGGAAGAAAGACAGCATTTTCAACAATTGGTGCTGGCACAACTGGTTGTTATCATGTAGAAGAATGCGAATCGATCCATACTTATCTCCTTGTACTAAGGTCAAATCTAAGTGGATCAAGGAACTTCACATAAAACCAGAGACACTGAAACTTATAGAGGAGAAAGTGGGGAAAAGCCTTGAAGATATGGGTACAGGGGAAAAATTCCTGAACAGAACAGCAATGGCTTGCTCTGTAAGATCGAGAATTGACAAATGGGACCTAATGAAACTCCAAAGTTTCTGCAAAGCAAAAGACACCGTCAATAAGACAAAAAGACCACCAACAGATTGGGAAAGGATCTTTACCTATCCTAAATCAGATAGGGGACTAATATCCAACATATATAAAGAACTCAAGAAGGTGGACTTCAGAAAATCAAATAACCCCATTAAAAAATGGGGCTCAGAACTGAACAAAGAATTCTCACCTGAGGAATACCGAATGGCAGAGAAGCACCTGAAAAAATGCTCAACATCCTTAATCATCAGGGAAATGCAAATCAAAACAACCCTGAGATTCCACCTCACACCAGTCAGAATGGCTAAGATCAAAAATTCAGGTGACAGCAGATGCTGGCGTGGATGTGGAGAAAGAGGAACACTCCTCCATTGTTGGTGGGATTGCAGGCTTGTACAACCACTATGGAAATCAGTCTGGCGGTTCCTCAGAAAACTGGATATAGTACTACCGGAGGATCCAGCAATACCTCTCCTGGGCATATATCCAGAAGATGCCCCAACTGGTAAGAAGGACACATGCTCCACTATGTTCATAGCAGCCTTATTTATAATAGCCAGAAGCTGGAAGGAACCCAGATGCCCCTCACAGAGGAATGGATACAGAAAATGTGGTACATCTACACAATGGAGTACTACTCAGCTATTAAAAAGAATGAATTTATGAAATTCCTAGCCAAATGGATGGACCTGGAGGGCATCATCCTGAGTGAGGTAACACATTCACAGAGGAACTCACACAATATGTACTCACTGATAAGTGGATATTAGCCCAAAACCTAAGATACCCAAGATATAAGATACAATTTCCTAAACACATGAAACTCAAGAAAAATGAAGACTGAAGTGTGAACACTATGCCCCTCCTTAGAAGAGGGAACAAAACACCCTTGGAAGGAGTTACAGAGACAAAGTTTGGAGCTGAGATAAAAGGATGGACCATGTAGACACTAGCATATCCGGGGATCCATCCCATAATCAGCTTCCAAATGCTGACACCATTGCATACACTAGCAAGATTATGCTGAAAGGACCCTGATATAGCTGTCTCTTGTCAGAGTATGCCTGGGCCTAGCAAACATAGAAGTGGATGCTCACAGTCGGCTATTGGATGGATCACATGGCCCCCAATGAAGGAGCTAGAGAAAGTACCAAAGAAGCTAAAGGGATCTGCAACTCTATAGGTGGAACAACATTATGAACTAACCAGTACCCCGGAGCTCTTGACTCTAGCTGCATATGCATCAAAAGATGGCCTAGTCGGCCATCACTGGAAAGAGAGGCCCATTGGACATGCAAACTTTATATGCCCCAGTACAGGGGAACGCCAGGGCCATAAAAGGGGAGTGGGTGGGTAGGGGAGAGGGGGTGGGTGGCTATGGGGGACTTTTGGTATAGCATTGCAAATTAAATGAGCGAAATACCTAATAAAAAATGGAAAAAAAAATAACTAAAACTTAAGTTTTTTGTTTTCAATTTTAGAATTATAAAGTTAATGAAATACACCCAGATTTCTATGCAGATGCGCTTGTACCTGCATTTCCTTATGCTTGCGGATTCACTCAAACCTAATTGATAAAATATATATGACAACTATTTTCATTCTGATATAAACTTAGTTTTAAATATTCCCTAAACAATTCAGAATAACAATTATGTTGGCACTATTTACATTGCATCCATATAATACAAAATCTAGCTATACCATCGGTAGATATTGTCCCAAAGGACTCTGTATCCTGTGAGAACTACTTGCTCATTCATGTTCACTACTGCTATGGTATATAAACAGCCTAAATACCCCTCAACATGTAAAGAAATTGCCAAAATGTGGCACATATATACAATGGAAAATTATTCATCTATGAAAAAAAAGATGCTCATAAGTACATGGGTGGAGACAGACACAATCATTCTGAGCAAAGTAATCCAGACACAGAAAGGAGACACTTACCACATGTCTTCTCTCATGTAAATGCTAGACTTGAACCTTTAGAGATTATTGAAATTATAAAAGAGGATGGCACAGGTCAGATACAAATGCAATGTCACTTTATACAATGGTCATGATTTCTTTGGGTATTTTGGGATCAGTTTCCCACATACACTGACCATTGGTATCATATATTTTATGCAATTGTTTTAAAGACAAAAGTGGGTGGTGGAGGGAGAATGTGACTCAATATAATTTGATTATGTTGATTTCTACTCTAATAGCTTATAGTGGGGTGTTTTTACTTATCCAACTAATTGGCACTGAAGGCATAGTGTGAATTGCGTTATGCTGAATGGTGTGAATACTGACAACATTTAAGGTTTGACCTTTCCCTCAAAGAGACCACAGTTCAGCTCAGTTCAGATACAGGTAGAATATTCTATGAGGCACAAAAATTCCTTCATTCAAATTCACCAGCTGTATACTAACCGTGTAGGTATGATGCAAAGGACAAAGGAGCTTGAATCTAAGTAAGTAGTTTTCAAAGTGGAGCAATAACAATTCAATTGGCGACTGCCCACAGACTTGCCCTAAATACATTAACTAGAGGAAGAAGCCATTACAAAGTCCTAGTGAGGTAAGAAGTTTTGACCTGTGGTAGAAACAGCAATAGAATGACCTTGACCAGTGGCAAATGCTTTAATTCCGTTTTCTGATGGAATCATCTGATGTTGATAATGCCACCTACTCTCTTAAGGACTCCATCAGCTTTCTCATGCAGTCATGATATATGGTTGAGAACAGATCTGTGCCCTTTGCTAAAATGGCTAGAAAAATATGTGAAACATGTATTACAACAAAAAATACCCAGGATTTTCTTTCTTCTGAATTTGGGTGGAAATTAAATGCAATCCCTGTGTGCTGGCTAGTGTTATGTCAACTTGACACATGCTAGAATTATCAGAAAGAATGGAACCTTGATGGAGAAAAATGCCTCCATAAGACACAGCTATAAGACAGTTTTCTTAATTACTGATTGATCAGGGATGGCCCAACCCATTATGGGTGGTTTTAGGTTTCATAGAAGGCAAGCTGAACAAGCCATGGGGCAAGTAAGCAGCACCCCTCCATGGCCTCTGCATCAGAGCCTGCCTCCAGGTTTTTGCTGTGTTTGGGTTCCTGCCCTAACTTCCTTTGATGAACTGTGATGTGGAAGTATAAGCCAAATAAACCCTTTTCTCTTCAACTTTCTTATTTGGTCATGATGTTCCATTGCAGTAATAGAAACCCTGCAAGAAACACCCTGCAACTGTCCAAAATTTCTACCAGATCTACTCTTCAGTCTATCGTATAAGAAAGGGGCCCTAAAGTAAGCAAGGCATTCTTAGTAAGTTGAAGAGATTGACACTAGAGTTCAAAGAGGTTTATATTGCTAGAATTAGAGAAGCAAACTACAGAGTTGAGAATGTTAAATGTTAAAGGCATCTGTAACTGTTCCTCTGAGTCAATGGCTAAATATAAAGGCAAACGTATACTCACTAATTCAAAAGACATGACTTGTAGTGATAGACAAATATATTCAACAATACAAGAAGCAAACTGTACAATTACCAGGAAGCTAAGAGCTGCAAAACATTACAAGTGTTCATAATCTAACCAATTGTAATGAAGATTCCTCTAAAGTGTTTCTACAGCATGTGGAAATGATCACAAAACTACAGTTAGTTCTCACAAGCTTGAAACTAGCTACAGTAAAAGTCAATTTATCAGAAAGGCTTAAAATGAGCCAAATCTTAGCCACCAGGCAGGGCAAAGTTAAACACCATTCATTAAAAGACAACAAAAATATTAAGTAATATAAAATATGAAACTATCAGGGAAATGAACATATTTTTTTAAATAACGGAGAGCAAAAGACACAGAAAAGATGAAAAGCCAAGCTATATGATCAGTATGAGAGTCTACCAAGAAATAAACAGATGAAGAAAATGTGAAAGGTATACACAAGGGAGCTTCATTCAGTCATAAAGAATGAAATTATGTAATTGGCAGGAAAATGGATGGAACCAGATATCATCACAAGCAAAGAAAGACAGGCCTTAGGAGGCAGATGCTACTTGTTTTCCTTCACCGGTGGAGCCTAGATTATGTTTAATAAATATTTATATACACGTAAGCATATGAGACATGAATGTATTAAGGGGACTGGAAAGAAGAAGGGGTGAGCAGAAGGTGGGAAAACAAGAAATAATGGGGTGGTGATAAACACTGTCAAATAAGCAATTTTCTGGAGTGCCACTATGAACCTTACTATTTGTATAATATAACTATATGATAATAAAAAAAATCTAAATAAATGAAAAAGGCATACTTGTAGCTCAGTGGCAGTACCTAATGTGTAAAAAATCCTGAAGTTCACCCCAGTACAAGATCAGTCATGAGAGAAATAAAAATCAAGCAGAATATGCCACTACATATTTCATAGAAATATGTTTTCTAATATCAAGACCATTTTTTTTATTGAGAATGAATATAACTGACAACACATACAATATTGGTAAAGCAAAATGCTATAGCTATTGTGGGAAATGTTCATGCAGGAATATGTTTATATATGACTCTGAATAAGTATTGTTTGTTATGCAGTTCCAGAATTACATAACTACATAGTTACCAGCCATGAATGAAAACATATGTCCAAATGAATATGTACATGTGAATTATCATTCTAGCTTTACTACAGCCAAAATTGAAGAGGAGTAAAAGATTCCATTCACAAGTAAATAGATGAATAAATCTTAATATATCTTTGTCGTGATATATTACTCAGTAATCCAAATCAATTATAAACACAGGAAAAAAATAAAATACAAGGAAAAATTCAAAAAAATGGGCTCTTATACCCATTCACATTGTGCAGAAGAGCCAGAAAAAAAAAAGCACATGATTGCATGTGAAATTAGTATGAAATCCATGATCTACTGATACAAATTCTAGAGACTGAGTAAATCAACTACAGTGACAGAAGGCAGATTTGTAAGGGCCTTGAGCCCAGAGCTGAGGGATCCCAACAGAGGGCATTTAGGGTGTAAAGACTGTTTTATATTTTGACTGTGCTGACAATTACATGCAATTAATCAAAGTCAAATGAGGACTATGCATGAAATGAGCATTTATCATATTTAAATTTTGCCCCCCATTCCATCTGATACAAACATTTCAATATATTTATTTAATACCTATTGAAGGTCTTGTGTTGAACACCATAGGGGGGAATATAAATGAAAAATATTAAAAATGGAAGCTCTATTCTTGTTAAAAATTTACTATGTGCCAATCACCAATCTAAGTCAATTTGCACGTGATGCGTAGCATACTGACCACAAAGAAATCCTGGGAGAGGGGGGCTATAACTAGACCCATTTTGTAGACAAAATTCTAGGGCAGAAGTTTACCTGATATCTAGAATCATGAGTACATTAACGGGGAGAGCAGAGAGGCAGTCATGTTTCCCGTAGGCAGACCACCTAAAGGCACACAGTGTAGAGAGAGCACAGGTTCATGTCTGCTGCTTATACTTCACTAGTGAACGTAAGATCTTACTCCAAAATTTGTGTTTCCACTTGATAAGTATGCTGCTTCTCTTCACTTGTTTGGACTAACTATCTTGCATGTGATATTTTGCTATAAGGCAGCATTTGATGTTGCTTTCCATGTACGGCTTCTTGCATTTAGCTTCCATATACTTCTTTTCATTCCAATCACTCACCACTGATACTTGATTGTTAGAATGTGTTGTGTTCTCTGCCTGGTACGAATCTCTCAGAGGAAGTCTATGGGATAGTGTTCTGAATAGAACAGCTTTGTTTTCTTCTCCATCCAACATTGCCTGTCCCAGTGTGGCAGGTAGAAGGCTGTGGGTAGTGAGCCAGCCTGCACGCATGCTAACAGTACTGGGAGATATACCCTGAGCTTGCATGCATTTCAAGAATACATGAGAGGAAGTGTCACTGTGACTGCATTTTTTTTCTAGAGTCCAGGTGTTTAGGGCAAAGTGTGACAGTGTTGCAGTGAGACCACATGTGTCAATGAATATGTGGCTAGTCGGAGCTGCATGTTTTCCATTAAAACATGTTTTCCATTAAAATAAAGGTCCTCACATTGACTAATTATTAAGAATTGCTATGCTTTCTGGGTTTTATCACAGAGCTAATGTATCAAAGTCTCTCAGGGGCTTTTAAGGTAGCTCAGCAGGTAAAAGCACTTACTGCCAAGCCTGATGAGTTAAGTTTAAGCCCCACAACACACATGATAGGAGGTGGGAAATAACTCTTGAAACATTGGACTCTGACCTGACTCCCCTACACATACACACTAAATAAACAGATAAAATAAATAAAACTGTTAGATAAATTATAACACACTGGAACATAAGAGATTGGCATTGTTCTTGGTATATACCACTGAACTTTCACCTTTATAAATATCCTGACTGGTATGAGATGGAATCTCAGGGTTGTTTTGATTTGCATTTCCCTGATGATTATGAATGTTGAACATTTTTTCAGGTACTTTTCATCCATTCGGTATTCCTTAGTTGAGAATTCTTTAGCTCTGTACCCCATTTTTAATAGGCTTATTTGGTTTTCTGGAGTCCTGCTTCTTGAATTCTTTGTATATATTGGATATTAGTCCCCTATTGGATTTAGGGTTGGTAAAGATCCTTTCCCAATCTGTTGGTGGGCTTTTTGTCTTGTTGACGGTGTCTTTGGAAGGCAGGATACAAACCACTCTGGAAATCAGTTTGGTGGTTCCTTAGAAACTGAACATAATACTACCGGAAGATCCAGCAATACCTCTCCTGGACATATACCCAGAAGATGTTCCAACTGGTAATAATGATACATGTTCCACTATGTACATAGCAGTCTTATTTATAATAGCTGTATAGAACCCAGATGTCCTTCAACAGAGGAATGGATACCAAAAAATGTGGTACATTTACACAATGGGTACTACTCAGCTATTAAAAACAATGAATTTATGAAATTCTTAGGCAAATGGATGGACCTGGAGGATATCATTCTGAATGAGGTAACCCAATCACAAAAGAACACAAATGATATGCACTCACTGATAAGTGATATTAGCCCAGAAACCTAGAATACCCTAGATATAATTTGCAAAACAAATGAAACACAAGAAGGAAGACCGAAGTATAGATACTTAATTCCTTCTTAGAATGGGGAATGAAATACCCATGGAAGGAGTTACAAAGTTTGGAGCTGAGACAGAAAGAAGGACCATCCAGAGACTGCCCCACCTGGGGGTCCATCCCATAAAAACCACCAAACCCAGACACTATTGCATATGCCAACAAGGTTTTGCTGACAGGACCCTGATATAGCTATCTCTTGTGAGGCTATGCCAGTGCCTGGCAAATACAGAAGTGGATGTTCACAGTTATCCATTGGATGGAACACAGGGCCCCCAATGAAGGAGATAGAAAAAGTACCCAAGGAGCTTAAGGGGTCTGCAGGCCTATAGGAGAAAAAACAAAATGAACTAACCAGTACCCACAGAGCTCGTGTCTCTAGCTGCATATGTAGCAGAGGATGGCCTAGTCGGCCTTCAATGGGAGGAGAGGCCCTTGGTCTTGTGAAGATTATATGCCCCAGTACAGAGGAATGCCAGGGCCAGGAAGTGGGAGTGGGTGGATTGAGGAACAGGACAGGGGGGGAGGGTATAGGGGATTTGGGGGGAGGAAACTAGGAAAAGGGATACCATTTGAAATGTAAATGAAGAAAATATCTAATAAAAAAAATCCTACCTTCCTCTAAAGAAAAATAGAATCTCTTGAAGACCACTTCCAAAGGGGAGAAAATTGGCTAGTAAAAATTCTTGGAAATCAAATGTTGAAGTTTTCAGAAACTAAACCCAAGGTTAGTTTTTAGTGAGAAGGATTTGCCTGTGGTTATGAACATGGTTACTCATACCTGCTTTGAGACTTAACAAGTATTTGGATTCTAAAGTCTTCTGAGGTCAGCTCCTAACGCGACCATCAAATCCTGTATATAGAACACTTCAGGATTCCTATGCCACTGTTTAGAAATTCTCGTAAGACATGCTGCTTTCTAGACAAAACATCTCATCTGTGTACAGCAGAGGATCAATATTCTCCATGGTTCACATAATGCAGACTCCAGCCATAGAAAGTACATTGTGGCATATCAGAGCTGGGGTTGACCTCAGGGATCACTAAGTCACTGATGATGATGATGGTGATGATGATGATGAAGATGATGATGATGATGATGATGATGTGGTTTGGGGTTTCCAGAGCTCTATGAGTCTTGACCCAAACACCCAATGACTCACAAAATGGAATCCAAAGGGCACTATGAATGTGCAATGGGACCACATTTATGGGTTGACATAAAAGGCTTACTCAAAGCCATTTAATGGTATAGAAAAATCAGGGGTGGGAAATTCAGGCTGGGTTTACAATGTGACTCAGCAATTTATTACTAGCATGATCCCAAGTAAATTTCCAGTCCAGGTGACATTTATTCTACCTTCTCAGTAGACTCAGTATAGAGTATAAATGAGATTACAGCATAAGTCTATGCCTACATTGCATGCAAGCTCTTTTCACATTTTACTTGATTTCATTTCATAGGAAGGTAGCAGTAACATTTACTACCCCTGAAAATGTGTGCCAACAGACTGAATGACTTGATCAAGTTCATTCAACTAATAATTGGAAAGAATTAGATATGGACCCAATTATGAGCCCACAAAGTCTCTGCTTATTATCCTCTGTCCACAGGTGTGCTAACACTTTGAAGCTATAAAACACAACTCAAGTAACAGAATGTCTGGTTATCTGCCTCTCATTAAGAACAGGCATGTTTCCTATGCTTTGGACACCCACTTTCCCCTGATTGCTTTAAAAAATCATTTTAGAGTCTGTTGTCTGGTCACCAGTAACTAGAATTTTGGTTTTGAGTCAAATATGTTTTTCCCAAACTTTCTGAGCTTGCTGTCAAACCTATTAGCTCTGTTAGATTTTTTTTTCATTTTTCACTTCATCTAACCCAGTTTCAGTAGTTTTCCATGAACAAAAGGATTCAGAGACCGTCTGGATGCTTATTATAGGCCCTGAATCCCGAATTCAACGACCCCCGCAAGTACCACTGCAGCCCCAAGAGCCGTGTGTTAGAGTCTCATTGATTGAAACCAGCCAGATGTTTGGAAATTGAGATGCTTGCCCACAAGGCCGCCAAGGAGCCTCCACAATGTGAATTCCTGATATCGGCAAGGATGTGAGAAGGGAGGAAAAGGCCTCATAAAATGAGCAAACAATAAAGGGATGATTATAGTTGTCTCACTTCAGCACTCGGGTTGGTAGCTGAGCTTGCCTGAATGGAGTATGAAGCATTAGTAATGAATTTAATTCTCCCATTTGGGAAATGATGGTATCTGCTTTCAGGATAACAGAGGTTATACTACCTTCAAACAAACAAAAAAGGGGGGGAGGGAGGAAGGGGGACTGGAGAGACAGGGGTGTTTGAGAGAATGAGGCCATTTGTGATGGTAGGACCTTTTAGGTCAACCTATCAAAAATGAGAACCTCAATGTCCAGTGGAAAAGCTAAAGCAGTTACAGCGAACTGACGTTGACACAGTCTGTTTCTACTTTCTTCTAGGAGACATGGGGCTATGTATTTATCATAAATATTTGTTTGAAATATAATAGAATAACCCTCCTTTTATTTCTGCATGTATTCTCCACCTAGCATGTGAATATGAAGGGCAGAGGAGTGAAGGTTAAGAAGAAAACAGACATGGTAGAAACTCTTCAAGCTAGGCAGCTACTAAAGTCATCTGTTGCACAAATACCTATTTGCCCTTTTTTTTTTCTGTTGCAATAATAAAGACCATGACCAGAAAGAATATGGGAAAGAAAGGTTTGTTTGACCTCCATGTCCCCATCATGGAGGACATTTGTGAAGGAATGCAAGGCATAAACTCAAGCAGGATAGGAACCTGGAGGCAGGACTAAAGCAGAGACCACAGAAGAATGTGGCTTACTGAACTGTGCCCATAGCTCACTCCACTACATTTTTTTCTATACAGCTCTCAACCACTTTCCCAGTGTTGCAGGATTTTCCCTGTCCAATCACATAAGGGCAGTGGGAAGCCTGTGATTGAACAGGAAAAGGAAAGTGGAGCTAGGAGTTCGGGAGACAGAGAAGTCGCAGGAGGAGAAGCCAACATGGATGTTTGTAGCCTCTCCTCCCCCAGCCTCCATGGTTCCATTGTTTACACCTGGATGGAGCTTGCCGCTCAATCATTCTGCCATGCCCACTGCTGGAACCTGCCGCTTTGCTGTTCGGAGCTATACACGTGGTCACCCTGCTACTGGTCCCCAGGACTATTTGGCGGGAATTGCCCCCCCTCCTTCCCCTCCTTCATAACTGTGTGCTGATATATTAAAATTGAGCTTTGATCAGAGTTGGCTTTGACTTGGCTCCATTCTTTCTTCTGTCCGTTTAGTTCCTCTCTTTCAGCCCGAGCTGCCATCTCAGTTGAACTGTTCCTTGCGAGCTGCTGCTTGGCCCGCAACAGATGTTGATGGTCAGGAAGAAGATCCTGATCCAGGGTGGTTTTAAACAGCCACAAGGAACTAAGATTTTCACAAGGTTAGAATAATTAGGGTAAAGCTTTTATCATTATCAATTGCTTTACCACAGCATCTGGGGGACCCATCTTGGGTTCCCGGATTCCTCTGAGACTGGTCTGCACAGATGAGTGAGTGTGAGGACTGCAGACGCTAACAGCTTCTGGGACAGGCAGAAGCCACAGAGCTTCTGAGACAGACTGCATTTCGGGCTACACACGCCCGGGCACCCTCTCTGCCAAAGGAGAGATATCCACCCTGCCTGGGAGGACTTTGACACAACATCTGGGGGAGTCATCTTAGTTCCGGGACTCCGTCAAGACTAGTCTGCGCAGGTGAAAGTGTGGACTGCAGAAGCTACACAGATTCTGGGACAAGCCATATTTCAGGCCTTCATCTTCTGCCAGGAGACAGGTCCGAATGCCAGATATCTGTCCACCTTCCCTGCAAGAAGAGAGCTTGCCTGCAGAGAGTGCTCTAACCACTGAAACTCAGGAGAGATCTAGTCTACCAGGTCTGCTGATAGAGGCTAACAGAATCACACAAGGAACAAGCTCTAACCAGAGACAACTATAACAACTAACTCCAGAGACTACCAGTTGGCAAAAGGCAAATGTAAGAATCTTACTAACAGAAACCAAGACCACTCACCATCATCAGAACCTAGCACTCCCACCTCAGCCAGTCCTGGGCACCCCAACACACCCGAAAAGCTAGACCTGGATTTAAAAGCATATCTCATGATGATGATAAAGAACATCAAGAAGGACTTTAGTAACTCACTTAAAGAAATACAGGAGAACACTGCTAAAGCCTGATCCTATACCACTGATAGACTCACTGAGTTATGAAAAGAGGACATGTAGTTAAGGAGAGGAACAGGAGGGAGAGCCAGGGTTAATTAAATCAAGACACACTGTGTGTATGTATGAGATTCTCAAAGAAAGAAGAAAAATGACCAGGTCCTAACAATTCAATTCCAAGGAGCTTGAGTCAGAAAAAAAGTAGTCACATGCCAATCCTCACAGAACCAGATGAGATCAAAGAAAGAGGCAAAGACTTTAAGGAAGTCATTGATGGCCCATCAATGGCCCAGTGGAATTTTTTAAAGGATTTTTGCAGGGGAAGAAGGGCCTTAAGTCCTCCCCCCTTCAAATATGATGTGGTATGACGCAGAGAGCAGCCCTCAGATGACCTCACACATCAGTTGGAAAACTAAAAGATGAGGGTGAGTGTCCTAGTCCACAGATCTGGCTGGCGTGTTGGAATCTACAATGGGCATCAAACTGCTAACACCTTGAAGAGCACTGCAGTCTCCTGGCTCCACTTTCTTTTGCAGTATCATGTGCCTTTGAAAGAGCCGGGGGTCAAAAGAACTGTTTGCTTCTAATTGTCTCCATAAATTTTAAAAGTGTTATTACACTGCCGTGATTAAGAACTGGTAAGGGTAGATGTAAGAAGATAAGATCAAGCTCATGAAGCTTAACAGTCCTTGGCTGATTGTCACCTCCCCGCCCCCCCAAGAAGAAATAATTCTACCTAGGACTCTAAAGCACCTAGATTCAACAGCACTTTATATTTCCTGCCATAAAATTTCTGGACTGAAGCAGCTGCCGGCTAAAGTGAGGACTGCACAAATAAACATTGAGGACTGAACCCTACTACCTGGCCTGCCAGGCTCAAGAGTCAAGAAGATAGACAGATCTTATTTCTATGCAAAGAAATGTGCCCTTTCCCATTTGTATTTCACACACTGGAGTATTCTCTGTCTTTATGTGTATGTAATCTCATCTTTCTATCCTTCTTTTCTATCTTTCTTCACCGACCCTTTTCTTCCTCTCCTTTTCTCTCCCTTCCCCCTCCCCCTCCCCCTTCCCCTCCCTTTCTCCCTTGCCCCCTCCCCCTCCCTCTCTCTGTCCCCTTTCTGTAGAGCAGAAGAAAAATGTTTCAAAGAGACAAACCTCCTATAACCATCAAATGAACTTTGTGAATGCTTTGGTAAGTGTGCAACAGTGCCAAATATTTAACCAATACCTGACATGTGCCAAACCAGACTTGAATCTTAGCCAAAGACACTTCATTTACTTCTAATTTTCAAGGTACTCATTACTATTTCTGTCACATAGATGGAGAAACTGATACCAAAAGAAGTCACTGGATTTTCATTATATCACACAGTTATAGAATATTCATATACATTTGGCAAGAGTGAAGAATATATTTAATGGTTTATTGATTGATTTTCAGAGCCCTAAAATCTCCATAAAGCAATAACTAGAAGCCACTTGAGTTCAAAAAAGATTCCAGGAAAGACGGACCCATTGTATTCTAGACTTCATAGCAGGGCATATTCCATATGTAATGACAATGGCCATTATGCTGGGTAATATAAATAGTATATTCTACAAAGTTTTGCTATCCATAATACTGAAGGCAACATTTACCGTTTTCAATGTTCAGAGCATTTTGGGGGCAATACCACTGATCAATTCAAGTAGTAGTGATTACATGAAGAAGGGTTTCTGATATATACTAATATCAGAATATTATACTAGCACTGTGTCTCTTCTTGCATTCCAGGAGTTTCCAGAGACAGCCGTGGAGCATTAACCAAGCAACTCACTTAATGTTACTTGTCAGTGGAAGTTTCTCTATGTATTGAGTGAAAAGTATCCACCACATTGCATAGCATTACACATTGAAGTATTCTCTAACTTTACGTGTATTTAATCCCACCTTTCTTTTTCCTTTCTTTCTTTCTCTTTCTTTCTTTCTTTCTTTCTTTCTTTCTTTCTTTCTTTCTTTCTTCCTTCCTTCCTTTCTTTCTTTCTTTCTTTCTTTCTTTCTTTCTTTCTTTCTTTCTTTCTTTCTTTCTTTCTTTCTTTCTGCTACAAGCAAAGTTTAATAGGTCACCATAGCAGGATCACTGGAAGACAATAGTATTCAGAATAATGCAAACTTTGGAAGGCCAGTTTAAGAAGCTTCAGAAAGGAAAAATATTATCAGCTAATATAACGACCATTAGTCTATTATTTGGAGGGGGAGATAACATGTTTTCTTCTTTTCTTGTCATAACATGTGGTTTAATGCAAGTGAATAAACTGACAATATTTAATAAATTTACTTTGAGGAGTAAATCTCAAGACTGAATAAGCTTGAGTCTCTAGTAGAATCAAGCCTAAGTGCACAGAACCCTCTTTGGGGAAGGTATAGAAACCATAAAGCTAAACACTTGCAGTGAAAGATGAATCAGGTAAGAGTTGTGGTCTGATATAGGACCAAGTAGTACATATTGTATCTGAGCTATAAATCCAAGATAATGACCTTCTGGAGTGGGCAAGGATAGAGGAAATAGAGATTGAAAGCTGTGGGAAAAGTAGGACCCATTCAAAGACTGGGATTTTGTAGGCCAATTAGTGCCTTGATTCTCTTGTCACATTGTTCATCAAATGATGGCTTTCTGTCGGCTGCTTCATCATAAACAGCTGTGTAGAAAGCAGAAACAATTCCTAGCTTGCCTCTGGGTCAGGCATTACTGTACAGCACAGAGAATGGCATAGTTACTCAAAAACATTGATGAAGAAGACAGATGCTCTGGGTTTCTTGTATCCATTCTACCCTCTTTCTTTCTACAATCTATGTCTCTCTCATGTAGTTAATATAAATGGCCCCACATTCTGGCCATTCCTGGAAGAAATATCTCCAGCAACTTCCCCCTCCTCACCCCCAGGTAGAATAACTTTATTATTTTGAATATTCAATTTGCCTCAAATACAGGGCTGTGTATATTACAGGTACTGTTTTTGAGAAGTAGAATATTTCCAAACTGCACTGAATTCTCAAATGAGAAGCTTAGTAACCCTATTAGGACTATGAAAGGGAGAAAAGCTGCTAGGGTCTGGGGAGAACATATGCCTGAAATAAAAGTGTCTAGAAAGCTTGCTGCAGTTGCACCAAGGAAATCTATTTCATATCCTTCTCTTGATTAGCATTCTAATGGTTTCTGACTCAGGTCTAACAGCTTGGAGGGAATATTCTAGGCAATTGTGTAAATAATACAGGTTTTTTTTCTGTGTGCCCAAATGTATAATTAAATGGATAATGTTACAGACCCCCAAACCCACTAAGGCCTGCTGTCTAAATGGAGAGCTTTTGAAATTTCATCCAATACATGGTTACATGATACATTGCTTTTATGGCCCGCTGGGCAAATGACTAGTGGTTTGGAAAAGGTCTGAAGGCATATTTATAGTAGAGCACTCAATGATGTTTGGAGGGCCGGTAAAATTGCACTAGTAAATAACGTGAATTATACAGAACCAGCTCTTAATGTATATGAATTTCTCAGCTGCAGGATGTGTGTCGACACAAACACATGTCATCTCCTTGATATATTTAGGCATTGTGGTTCAAATTCTATATGATCAGATGGTATGGTTAAACAAAGTCTAAGGAAATATCCTATTCCTGAATCCTATTACTATATTCAGAGTATCTAAAAGCCTCAGAGGATACGATTTCTATTATTATTTATAAAAAAAAATAATCACAACTCAGTGAAGTGCTTGGAGGTCATAATGAAGACAAGGTTAGAAGAGTTCCTACACATCCCATGAACTATGGACTACTTAAAATCAAAACCTGGGTACTTGCCCTTCCCTACCAGCAATGTGAACCCAAATAGCTTCCTCACCCACTCAGAACTTCAATATCATAATATATAACAAATAACAAATTTGCTTTTAACCCACAAACCTTCTTGTGGTTGAAGAGGGTGGTTCAAAAAAAGTTTAATAATATATAATATCAGCACAAAATGAGCATTTACAAAATACTTTGTTTTTATAAAACTGTGTTTTATATGACTTTACTTATTCAGCAAATAAATGAATAAATGTGTTAGGAGAGTTAAAACACTAAGATGCAAATGCTTGTTCTATGTGAGCGTGCACATTAAGATAAAATATGAATAATTAATCCAGATACACTGTAACACATGGCAGTGGAGAGCATGTGGAAGAGGGTCATTGGATGGGGAGGATCATCATACCTCTTTGATATGAGAATTAATATTAGGACCTGGTAAGAGATGTTTGGGAGAAGATGGACAGAGAATAAAAGCCTGTTTAAATCAGGCTTTTGCTGTCAAAAGGAACTGAGAGAGAGAAGGGCGTGCGGGGAAACTTCCACATATAAAACGCTGAGACCAAAGAAACTAAAGACTGATTACCAGGACATGAGTAGACTGGACGAAATTTGTAATGGGAATGGGCTGACTATACAAAGATTTGCAAAGCTATTGGATAAAAAGCCACCCAAACTTCCCAGCTAGAGGCATGGCCTCCAAACCCTTTTGTTTACTCTCGGTGGGCCTCATTCACAGGAGGCATGGCGTCCCTTATATTTCCCCCTCCTAAGCCTGGGCATCAGCAGCTGCCTCTCCTCAAGCCAGGCAACATGACCTGTCCTAGCTAATGCTTTCCCACCCACCAGCATTTTGAAGACTAGAGAAGGCTCTGTTTCAAATACACTTGAAATGTAATCTAAGAAGTACCCCCACCTGGGAAAAGGGGACCCACGAGCTCAATCCATTTCCTAGTTTAATCCTAGATCTTTTTCAAATTGAGAGCACTGCCCATTAGTGGGTCTGCCAATCAGTGGGGAGAGCTTTGATCAGCATTTCTTTAGATAGAATAGAATAGAATAGAATAGAATAGAATAGAATAGAATAGAATGAAAGAAAAATACTCTGATTGGCTTTAGAAATGTTTTATTTCAATTACATACATATGTGTATACATATGACTGCAAGTGCAAAATAAATTTCTTCTTGTAAGTGCCCGCAGTCACTTTCACTGGAGCAGGACATAGAGTTCATCTTACTAATTTTTGTGAAATATGGTAATAGATATATATAACACAGAATTAATAATATCATACATTTGTCTAATATATAATTTTGTTTGTTTCTCTTATATGTGGGTGCTAGTATTAAATCTTCAGGTATGTCTGTGTTTCATTGTGAACACGTACAAGCGTAAGTAAGGGGTGATGAGGGAGAAAAGAAAGTAATGATATAAAGTGGTAGATGGGAATAATGAAACAGTAAGAGTTAAATGGGACTGGGGATGAAAGCACAGAGTACAGTAAGGAAGAGAATGGGATAACTAACTCTAAAGATATTTTGAAAAAGTCATATAGAAACCCATTACTATAGAAGCTTAATATATACATATGTAAATGGCATTCTTCTGTAATGGGGTAACGGTGTCCCTAACAGACAGCTCAGGCTAGCCCATAAAATCCCCAGTGCCGAGAACAGATTACTACATTTAGAGTTTAAGGCCAGTAAGCTTTCAAAGGTTGCCAAACATCAAATCTATTAACACTGCTCTTGATAACCTTCTACAACTTGCCAAGACCCTGTTGTTGAAGATATCACATACTTGAGTTATAGAACATAAAAAAATTAAGCTTCTATTAATATGGATAGTTCTTCCCTGATGGCTAGCTTTCATAGTTCTGAAAAAAAAAATTTGTATACTCTGAGAGTAGAAAAGGAATCATCAATCTTACCCAGACTTAAGTCATCCCTGTGAGTTAAAATAATGTCCTATAGCCAGTCATGACCACTTCTGCAATAGTGGCATGAATATCATAGGACTAACCAACCACTTTCTGATTGGATCCAAGACCCACTCCCACAAGTGAAATCCATATCTGACAACATCACTGGGACCAAGAACCTGTGGCTAAATGGTCATGAGCCATAGCTGAGAACCTACTACTATGATTCTGTTGAATGAACATAATATGTAACCGACCTCTAATTACTTATTGTTATATCTATAGATTAGTGAATCCCTCATCAGAGAATGGCAATTAACATAGCAACATACAGCTGGTCAAGATGAAGAGAATAAGAAACTACAGATTGTTCATCCGTAAATGGGACATATATAGCATATCTTCTTCCAAGGCTTGGGATCATTGAGAAAGAACATAGAAAGAGTGTAGGATTCAAAGGCAGTAGATGGCTACAAGCATTTTCTGGACCAAGTGGGTAGCTGCACCTACAAACTCACAGAAGTTATAACCACATGCATAAAACATGCTCAAGGTGGAACCAGACAAAATCACTGCCTGAAAGACTATTGGCAAATGATAGCTTTTGGAGAAGGGGAGTCAGTTTTCCTTATGAATGTGGCCCCTGGTTAACTGACCATGCTCCAGTGGATGATCACACACTCAAGAGGTAAGAGAGAAAAAGAGAGAAATTGGGTGGAAGCAGTATCCTAGCATCCTCTCTAAGTGCGCACTTCGAAGTACCCAATAATGTTTCCTCTATCTGATAAAGCTATCTTCCAATAGTACCACTATCTGAGGTCCAAGCTTTTGTTTGTTATTATTATTATTATTATTATTATTATTATTATTATTAAGCATTTTATCATATATATGTACATATATATGATATATGATGTGTGTGTGTGTGTGTGTGTATAATACACTTGTCATTCTTTCTTCTCTAGCTTCCTCTCATTTTCTCCTTCCAGCTTCACACACAGTTCATAGAGTTCATTTAGGTTTCTAACATAAATTAATTTAAATTTAAATCAAATTGGCTGAGTTACAAAATGATAAGTCTTCAATTGAAAATATCATCCTGAGTGAGGTAACCTAAACCCAGAAAGACACAAATAGTATATATTCATGTACAACTGAGGAGTAACTATAGTGTATAGAATATCCATGCTATAGTCCACAAACCCAAAGAAACTAGGTAATAAGGAGGGCTCAGAAAGGATATGTGAATCTCACTCAGAAAGGGAAGCAGGTATGACCTTAGCTGAGACTCCTACCAGGAGGGGAAATGGAGGCTGAAGTGGTCACCTCCTGTAGCTAGGACTTCAAGTAGAGGACAGGGGGCATCAACCCACACACAAAACTTTCAACATAAAATTTGTCCTGCCTACAAGATGTACAAGGATAAAGATGGAGCAGAGATTGAGAGAACAACTCACCAATGATTGGCCCAACTTGAGACACATTCCATGTAAGAGAACCAATCTCTGACACTATTAACGATATGTTTTCAGACAGAAGCCTAGCATAATTGTCTCCTGAGAGGCTTTTCCAGAAGCAGGTGGAAACAGATGAAAGAGACCCACAGCCAGACATCAGACAGTCCTCAGGGAGTCCTGTGGAAGAATGGAGGACAGAACTGAGAGAACTGGAGGGGTCAAAAACACCACAAAAGACCCCCAGAGTTAACTAATGGGCCTATGGGGGCTCAGAGACTGAACCACCGACCAAAAAATACACAGGAAGTGGATCTAGGCCCCTTACACATTTGTAGCAGATGTGCAGCTTAGTCTTCATGTGGGTTCCTAACAATTGGAGCAGGGGATAACTCTGACTCTGCTACCTGCCCCTGGATCCCCTTCCTCTAACTAGACTGCCTACTTGGGCTTCAGTGGGACAGGGTGTGCTTAGTCCTACTGTCACTGGATGTCAAAGGGTGGAGCAGTACCCAAGGAGGGCTTCCCTTCTCTGGGGAGAAGGAGAGGTAATGGCGGGAGGGATGTGTAAGGAGAGGTTAGGAGGCTGGGAGGGGGGGGTGATTGGGATGTAAAGTGAATAAAATAATTAATTAAAAAAGACAAAGAAACATTTGAAAATGGAGTAAATATCATTACAATTTTGTAGATGGTTGTTTTTGTCTCTCTGGTTAGTGTTTCTGGATGATATGGTCCAGTCAACAAGACGAGGTCTTTTCTGCTCAGAACTTGCAAAGCAAAGTAAAACTGACCTTGATCTCTGTGCCTGACAATTGCACAAATTCACATTCTGTATTATCTACTACTAAAGTCCCCATACCTGTTGGTTTTGTGTAGCTGTAACAGGTGTCCTAGAGTCAAGCACCCTAGTACTTCAAAAGTGCTCAAGAATAGAGACATGGGGCTTTCTCAGACTGAAGAGACATGGCAGTACTTCTTAGTGGCTGGAGAAGTCTGCTAATAGGAGACCTCATCTGTCTATGGTAGACAGTTGTGAGAACAAAAACATACATACATACATACATACATACATACATACATACATACTTACATACACATTCATGTTGCATACACGCATAAGCACATGTACAAATACACACTTTCACATGCACACTTGTGCACACATGTACACACAAACACACATGTACACACAAGCACACATACACACATACATGTACAACCACATATAGAAGCTAAACTCTGACACATATATACACACATAAACACACAAAAATTTGTATATATCATCTGGCATGGATTTCACTACCACTGTCATTTCTGTTGATGATCAGTCCCTTGAACTATTCTCTCACATGTTACATGAGAGACACCAACAAGCTCACTAGGCCCAGCACTTTAATTTCAAGCTCTTGGCATTTAACATATAAAAGAAATTTTACTGAGGACATAAGAGGACACTGACAGAGAATTTGCTAAAAGAAACAAATATCTTGTTAGGATCAGAGCTGTGCTAAGACTTATGTAAGCAGATAACATCAATTCCATTTATAGTGAGTGTTTTAGACATATTTTACTTAGCAGAACTTTTATCATTTCAAAAGAATCATAAAATAGGAGCTAAGATAGAGGTCCTGTTCTTTAAAGAATCACATAAAATAATTATAAAAGTCTAAATTTATTACAAGCATATTCTAAACAGAAAACCATACAACAAAATGTGTCTTTTAAGGCTAAATAATTAGAGTGTTTTACTTGACTGACAACACGCTCTAAACTGGAAACTGGGCATAATAATGTTTTAAATTTACATTCCCACTTCTCCCTTCACACACAGTAGATTCAAAACTGCTTATTCTTTGGACCTATAGAAAGTGATCTCATCCATATGGCCAGATTTTGTTTCCTTTAAGTGAATTAGCTTTCAATTATAGGCTGTCTTTTCTTGCTGGATTTAATTCTAAATAATAATAACCCCTTCCTTCATGCATCACAGAATCACAATTTAAGTTTTGTGGCTAGTAATTAGCTTGCACTGATTGAATAAATCAGTTATTAAATATTGTCTGAATGATAGAAAGAAGTCTGACATTTCTTACTTAGGATGTTTAATAAGCAAATTGCCTCAGCAATACAGTTTACACAGTTAAGGAATTAGATGTTGCTTTCATTTTAATGAGTAAAAATCTCAAAATGTATGTTGTGCAAAAAGGCAAAGCTTGTGTGTGATGGAAACAGAATTCATCTACCTGGGTTGGTTCTCTTCATCACGATAGGACTTGGAAAGAGGGGTAGAGGCTGCTAGGGAGCCATTGCAAGAAGCCAAGACCTGGGATTTGTGCAGCCTCTGCTGAACTTGACTCTGGCTCTGAGACTCAGGATCCTGGTTATGGATTCTATTTTTCCTTTCACCCTACTATTTCTAGGGCTGGGGATTATCCTCTGCTATTTATTTCTAAAAGGTGAAAAACAGCCCACTTGGCATCATGAACCCCTACCCTTGCTCAAACTTAACTCAGAAGAAAAGCTGTACCCCATTTCTCCTCCAGCAGTAATTTCTATACTTCCACCTTTGTTGTTGAGTTGGGAAACTGTGCACAGCACAGACACTCTACTTCTTTCTACTTGTGAAACTCAGTTTTAGAAGGTAGAGTGAACATCAGTTACTACGTAGAAAATGTTACAAAGGTAATATGGAAAATAAATATTTAAAATCATGCAATATTTACAACATATAAAAATCTACCATAAAGGGATTGACCGATCAATATTTTATATTGTCTTGATTTACAACTTCATTAAGCAAAATATTGCACAAAAATTATTTCCATTTTACAAGTTTTCCTATTAAAAAAAAAGATTGAAAACAGGAAAGGGAGACACTCTGAGTTTTCAAATTTAGCCTGTGATGATGACTAAGTGACCTCAGAAGGGACTAACCAATAAAATGTGGTAAATGCTATGGAATTTGCAAGCATAACTGAGTCTCTCATCAGCTATCTCCGTGATCAAAAGCAATTCTTTTGCATAGACCTTCCGGTTAGCATTTAAACTCATTGTTCTTTCTTTTTCACAAATGCATCTACAAATATCATCAGTGTCTAGTTTTCATATAGCATAGTTTTTCTGCTGTCTCTGAAAAGGAAACCATTCTGTAGACCACTTCCATATGGGAAGCACTGACCTTAATCCTACCACCACACACACACACACAACTGAATACTGTCTACAATGTGAGTTGGTCATCGGAGGACATCTAAAAGAAAACTCAGGCTGGCCAAGAACTGCTTTGCATCTTAACTACAAACGAACACCTTGCCTCATTCACAGAGACTGTAGCTAATGTGTGGCTGCTGTGATTTTTCAGCCCACATGTATCTCATAGTTTGTTCTGCCAAAAATAAAGTTAATAAAACTGGTACTTGTAAATTGCTGATTTGGGGTTCACAATTTATAGTAAATAGTTGCATCTTAAATTGAGCGATGTCACCCCGGAATTCCCCTTGGTGCCTATCAAGTGAGATCCAGCCTTTGAAATGTGTCCCTCCTGTCTGATTTTCTGAGGCTTACAACCTTGACTGAAGGGATCAAGAGCTGACGTCATGTTTACTCAATGTACCTTTAAGGAGCCCTGTAAGCTCACTAAAACCTCTCAGACTTAAAGGTTCTCAGTTACAACTCTTAAATGAGTGGTCATTGAGATTTTATGAACAGGTGGTCAAGTGGGGGTAGATAAGGCACAGGCAAGGCCTTGGAGTTCCCACATAAGGACAAAAATGCTGACACTCAGGGAATATAATATAATAAATATAATAGCTTTTCTCTGCTATAGCTTCAACCCCAACCCCATGCTTTGTAAAACATATATAACTTCAACATCACTCCAACATGTGCATATACACTAATACACACACACACACACACACACACACACACACACAGAGGCACATGCATTTCCAGACACATGCACATATAACTACATACTACCTCCATCTTTTCTCTGTACAACCCACATGTTAAACTGGTTTTGATTTTTCAAGTAAAAATAAGAGAAAATACACTGACTTCATGTTCCAAACCAGAATATTATAACACAAAAACCCAGAAATGTTGCATGGAGAAACACTACTTTACTAGCACGTGCCTCTAGGGTCTTTCCCTGAGCATGCATGAGATCAGAATGCCTGGTACACTGGAGCCAAGGATTACACTCAGAAAATTACTGAGTTGAGACCTCACATCTACAGCTTCCTAACAAAATAGACCTTTAGAGATTGCCTCGTAGTTTGTCTCCTACTAAGCACAGAAATTAAGGAAAATCAACCCACTACCTTAACATGGCATAATTTTTAAAAAATTATTAGATATTTTCATTTACATTTCAAATGCTATCCCAAAAGTTCCCTATACCCTCCCCCTGCCCTGCTCCCCTACCCACCCACTCCCACTTCTTGGCCCTGGCGTTCCCCTGTACTGGGGCATATAAAGTTTGCTAGACCAAGGGGCCTCTCTTCCCAATGATGTCCGACTAGGCCATCTTCTGGTACATATGCAGCTAGAGACACGAGTTCTGATTAGTTCATATTGTTGTTCCTCCTATAGGGTTGCAGACCCCTTTAGCTCTTGGGTACTTTCTCTAGATCCTACATTGGTATAATTAAGACACTAACATCTACCCTGCAGTATTCCTATGAAGATTCACTAAAAACCACAGTGTGTCAGGATTTAAAGTATGGTCATGGTCCTTCTATTCCTCATTCCAGGAGGAGGTGGAGCATGGGCATACATTAATTCCTGACACACTGGGATGTTCTCTAGGAATGGAATTTTAGACTTCATATGTTACCTGCACCTCATTCATTCATTTCTTTAATTTTCCTTATTCTTCTCTGATACAATATATCCCAACTGCAGTCATCCTTCATTTCACTCTCTATCCCAGATCCATAGTTCTTCCCTTCTGAAAAAGTACAGACCTTCAGTAATATCAACTGAACTCAGCATAACAAGACTAGACATAAATTCTCATATCAAAGCTGGACAAGGCAACCCAGTAGGTCTCCTGACCAGGTAAAGAGTCAGAGATAACCCTACTTCCACTGTTAGGAAGGAGTTCAGCAAAAACCTCAAGCTAAAGAACTACAGCATATATGCAGAAGGCCTGGTGAAGACCCATGCAGGCCCTACGGCTGTTGCTTCAGTCCCTACGAGCCCTGCTTATTGTTTCTGCGGGTCGGTCATATTCTCCTGGTGTCAACCCTTCTGACTTCTACAATCCTTCCTCCCCACCTCCTGCAGAGTTCCCTGATCTCTGCCTAATGTTTGCTGTGAGTCTCTGCATTTGTTCCCATATCTACAGGAGGAAATTTCTCTGATGACTGGGCTAGGAACCTATCTATGAGTATAGCAGACTATCCTTAGGAATTATTTCATGACTTTTTTGCTTCTTTTTCAGTTGTTGCTGTTGTTGTTGTAGTACTTGTGTTTTGGTTTTGGTTTTGTGGGTTTTGCCAGTCTTTTTGATTCTACCCTCTATCCCAGAGCCATACAGCTTCTGGATAATGACCATCCAGGCATGCATTCCCTCTCATGGTGGCATGGATCTCAGGTTAGACCAGTCATTGGTTGGCCACTTTCACAAGCTCTGAGCCACAACTGCCCCATATATCTTGCAGGCAGGGCAGGTTGTGGGACATACTGCTTTGATGTATCAGTCACACCATTGAGAACCTAGCCTGGTTACCAGAAGATGACCTGTCCATTTCCTCTATTACTTAGAGTCAGCTTTATAGGTTCCAGGAAGTTTCCGCTGAAGTAGGGTTCCATATCACCCCATAAATACTCACCTGCTTCAGTAGTCTCTCTCCATACTTTACCCTTCCATTCCTCCCCCCACCTCACCAGACCTCTCCTGTTCCCATCCCACCTATTCCCCAGTCTACCCACAAAATCTTTTCTATTTCCCCTTCACTGGGAGAGACAAACATTATATGTACTCACATATTAGTGGCTATTAACTATTAAAGATAATACACTATAATCCACAGATCCAGACACGTTAGATAAAGAGGAAAGGTCTAAGGGATGGGAGGGGATGCTTGGTGACCTGAACTTTCTATATGGCCTGAGCTGTGTTCTCTAACAAAATAATCACTGTTATAATTTAACACCCAATTAATATATGTATTGACCCTAATGAGTGCTATGTTTAAATAACTATATACCCTATGCCAAGCAGGATTAAGAATTAATTTGAAGTTCCTTCCTCTTTAGGATACAGTGTCAAAAGTAACTCTAAAGGGAGAAAATCTATGAGACACAATATTATAGCTGAGCAAATTCAAGAAAAACATTCCCAGGGCTTCTTATTTTCTCGTATTAGCTTGAGCAGAATCTCAATCAAGACCTACGTATGTGTTTGGTTTCATCTAAAGCAAACTTGAATGGATGGACTTTCTCCTTGACATCATGTATGTATGAAGAATACCTAATATTTATGGAGTGATTTCAGTTTTGAAGAGTTCTATTTTGCCAAGTGGACAAATTCTAAAGCCTTATGAGAGGTTAGGACCCAGCTCTGTGGCGTGCGTATGTAACAGTCATTATCCTGGACATCTGTAATGGGTTTCTCATCTAATTCTTTCATAAGTTGATTAAGGAAGTATGCACTGTTACACGTTGCTAGTGAGTAAAATAACACAGAGAGAAGTTAAAAGTTCGGTTGTCTAACATACAACATCAAATTGTTAGCTCAATACTTGAATTTAAGAGTTGTGATTTCAAATTCTAGGCTCTGTTTCTTGGAGGAAATTGCCTAAATTTCCTTGATGGCCTCACACTCCTCATCTTCTCGGAGCTTTATTCCAAGGATACCATTTCTGGGAAAGACACTGCAAGGTCTCCCATTAGCAGGGAGCGGGACGGGGGGGTCCTTGTGTGGTTTATGAAGCTCCTTGGAAGCCAAGCTTTGTGGCTTCATCTTTACATTTCACCATAACACCCAGAGAGCATGACTTTATTAAAGAGAGACTCAAGAGTTTTCTAAGGTAAAAACTATGTAAATTTATAACATTAATGCACATGAGCTAACACTGGTGTTTTAAAGTATACCCAACTCCAAGGATAGAGGTATCTCTCCCTGGCTCATTGCATTGAGAAGTAGAAGAAATTGTTGCTTAAAGGAATATCTAAATCCTTCCTTTTCTGATACAGTCAAATTAGCTATATTTATTCTATTTACAAAGAAGAGGTATGCACACCAAGCCAGTCCTTTAGAAGATGCTACCTAGTCATGCAAACCAGAACCCAGTGGAGGTGAATTTAGAGGTAGTGATGGGGTTTCCAAAATGCCAACTAGAGAAAAATGGAAATAATGAGAACAGAGGTAAGCAGGAATAAAGTTGTAAAGATCCTACCAAAGGAGGGTTAAAGTATTTAGGAAGTCTCATTTTCTTTACTAGGTAATAGAGTGAAAATATCACCATTAGCCAAAATGCAAGTGGGGCAGGTTTGCTCTGCTTCGAGCCATATGGCAAAGTTCTGTGCAATATCTGTGTCAAATGTGG
The DNA here is from genome assembly GCF_000001635.26 of Mus musculus. Lineage (NCBI taxonomy): Eukaryota > Metazoa > Chordata > Mammalia > Rodentia > Muridae > Mus > Mus musculus. Next base: position 63,456,633 of record NC_000081.6, read on the forward strand.
GCATTTTGAAACAAAAGTAATATCCAAATGAAATAGATCACGTTATTAATAGATTTTACTCTAAGAATCATTAAAAGAAAAGAAGAGGAAAAGAAAGAAAAGAAAAAAAGGCTAGGCATGGAGACACACACCTGGAATCCCAGTTCCCATGGAAGGCCTACATAGTCACTTTGAGGACAGCCAGGGCTGTATAGTAAGATCATGCCTCAAAAGGAAGGCAGAGAAGGAGAAAGGGAAGAGGAAGTATGGCGGTGGTAGGAGGAAAAAAATGATGGCGTGGTAGAGACTGGAGCCAGAAATCTGAGGTCCACTAAAATTCCACCTCACCACATTCTATGTAGCCTTGAGCAAATTAACTACTGTCTTCTTCAGTCTCCTTATACATAAAAAGTCTCACTACTAGTAGCAGATGGGCCTTAAGTGGATTTTTGTAGAAATCAATAGAATAGAATAGAATAGAATAGAATAGAATAGAATAGAATAGAATAAAATAAAATAAAATAAAATAAAATAAAATAAAATAAAATAAAATAAAAACGTTCAAGTGATTTCCTGGGTTTTGTAAAGCAGGGAGCAGCTCCACCTCTCTTCAGTCCTGTGGAGAAGGTTCTGCTGCACCAGCAGTGCCACCTTAAGCTGTAGGAAGGTGCCTTGCCTGTGAGTCATCTTCACTGTGCTTTAAGTCCCTTTAAAATAAGGTTCCTTTGAGTAAAGTTGAACTCAGGTCCTCACACTCCAATTGGAGACTATTCTGGCGGGTCATCTTAGCTTTGGTGTTTTCTAACAGCATTGCTCTAGAATCCAGTCCAGATAGTTCCACTTCTCCCTCCACCCAGGGATCCCAAGGGCATGGCCTAATACTGCCTATCTTCTACGCCGTATCTTAGAATTTACTTCCAAAGAAATCCAACCTCTGGCAAGCTCTTGTTCCAAAGTGTACAGGTGTGAAATATCTTGCAAAGTGCCATTTCCAATTTCTGTCACTAATAATAAATGCTACCTATATGTTTCATAGAAAAAGTCTATGAGATGTATTTAACTCAGAGTCCTACAAGTTTAATAATGTTGACATACTTAGTCTGAGTAAGTTCTTTGTTATGGGAGGCTGCCCTATGCGGTGTAAACCAGCACTCTAGGTTATAATATCTAAATACAACCCTTCCCCAAGTTGTAACAATTAAAAGTACCTCTAAATGCCAGACATTCCTGGAGGCTGAAGATTTTTCCCTATTGTAAGTCATGGTGCTACCACATGAAGCATAAATGAATGTTGGGTGTTGGTGTTTGCAATGATGTGTACCAGTTCTCCAATGACACCATTTAGCAGTATGCAATCCTTTATGAACACATTGATTCAGCATGAAATCAGACATTTCTAATGACAGCAAACCATACAGTTATAAACTCGATCTCCTGAAAATGATAACTACCTTGGTACTCTTGAAAACGAATTCATGTCTGACCAAGTTTGAAGAGATAACAGCGTATGGTTTTACAAGCACCATGAGGAAAGTGAATGATAGTTAATACTTTAAAGTTAAAACCTCTATGCCCCTCCTTAGAAGTGGGAACAAAACACCCATGGAAGGAGTTACAGAAACAAAGTTTGGAGCTGAGATGAAAGGATGGACCATGTAGAGACTGCCATATCCAGGGATCCACCCCATAATCAGCATCCAAACGCTGACACCATTGCATATACTAGCAAGATTTTATCGAAAGGACCCAGATGTAGCTGTCTCTTGTGAGACTATGCCGGGGCCTAGCAAACACAGAAGTGGATGCTCACAGTCAGCTAATGGATGGATCACAGGGCTCCCAATGGAGGAGCTAGAGAAAGTACCCAAGGAGCTAAAGGGATCTTCAACCCTATAGGTGGAACAACATTATGAACTAACCAGTACCCCTGAGCTCTTGACTCTAGCTGCATATGTATCAAAAGATGGCCTAGTCGGCCATCACTGGAAAGAGAGGCCCATTGGACACGCAGACTTTGTGTGCCCCGGTACAGGGGAACGCCAGGGCCAAAGGGGGGGAGTGGGTGGGTAGGGGAGTGGGGGTGGGTGGGTAAGGGGGACTTTTGGTATAGCATTGCAAATGTAAATGAGCTAAATACCTAATAAAAAATGGAAAAAAAAATAAAAAAAAAAAATAAAATAAAGTTAAAACCTAACTACCACATCCACATCCGTTACAGAGAAATGACAGAGATCTGATCTGCATATTCTCCAGAGGATTCTGGTGCATGAGTCTAAGTTGTTTAATATCTGTAAAATGGAACTATAAAATGCTCCAAATATTTTACCATTTTTCAGTCTTTACAAACAGGCACATTCCAGAGGGGATGAGGACACCATGAGAATCTGGCCCACAAAATCAGCTAACCAAGGTTCACAGGAGCTCACAGACAATCTAGGTCCTCTACATATACATTATGGTTGCATAGCTTGTTGTCCTCATGGGACTCCTAATAGTGGGCATGGAGGTGTCTCTTACTCTTTTGCCTGCTCCTAAGACCTTTTTTCTCCCACTGGGTTGCCTCATCCCGCCTTGGTATGAGGGTATGTGCCTAGTCTTATTGTAACTTCTTAAGCAGCCTTTGGTTGACATGCCTGAGAGGCCTGCTCTTTCCGGAAGGGAAACAGGAGGAGTGGATCTGAGGGAAGGGGTGGGGAGAGGGTGTTTGGAAGATGTACTTGGAGTGAAGGGAGGGGAAACTGCAGTCAGATGTAATGTATGAATGAACAAAATTACATATGTATTTGTATATGCATATATGTATATGATGCATATGTGTATGTGTATATGTATAGGCAACCTCACATGACTAAATCAAACAGCTCTTCTAAGAACCCACAATAATTAAGGCCATAGATTCAGAATTATTTCCTTTTCATGAACACCCTATTGAATGACGATTGCCTTAAAAACCTTTAGGTTCCACGTGGCCTAAAATAAAAAATAAAAAATAAACACTTGTATGAGCCATGAATGCTATTTCCCGAAAGACACAGGAGCCAGCACACATCAGTACCATCTTTTTAGTGAAGAAGACTGTCAGAAAAGATTTCCTCCCATTTCTGTGGGACAGAAAAGAAATGTGGGAAGGACTAGGTCCATGAGAAGAGCTAGAAGATACGAAGGGTTTAGTTTCCCCTCTTGCCCCTGACTCCCTCTTTTCAATAACACATGAAAACGCAATTTTTGAGCTGAGATGGGACTTCCCACATAACAGCTCTCTGAACTGACAGAAAAGAAATTTTCATGCTGAGTCTCTCCTAACAATGTAAAATCTCTAGGCTTACAGCTTGTTTTTGAAATCTGCTCTTGTTCCAAAAGAAGCCTCTCTCGGTGGTACATGTAAGACATGCAAGTAGTTTAGAGTCAAACACAAGGAAGATTATTCTCTCACGAATATCCTCAGGAAACTTTAAAATTTAATTAAGATCATTGCTATTTCCGGCTTTCTAGCTCCACCATCAGTAAACGGAGAACCACTCACAGGCACCTTGAAAAATCATGAAAATTGAAAATGACCCGATCACCAACTTGTAGGTTCTTTCCCTGTAATGTACATAAGAATGCACATGTGTGTATTCTTACATACATCTGTATACATGTAGATATTCATATGTGTGTATAGATATAACTGAAATAATCAAGTACTTTGTTGTTAATGAAGTTTATTATTAACTTGGATATGGCATAACCCCCAGCTTCAAAGACCCATTATAAAATAAGGAATCCAGAATAATAAACTCTAGCTTTAGATGATTCTAGGGCAGAAGGCTATATTGGGTATGACAAGTGCTCAACAAAATCCTCAATATCTAGCATGAGAGTTGGGATTGGGCAGTGAGGTAATAACTCAGGTGTATTAAAAACGAGAGGAATCTGAGCAGATATAGGGACCAGAAAGAATTCACCATAGTGATAAAAGTGTTAGGACCAGACAGAAATATAGTCAGAAGGAATTAAATGGGGAGAAAATGTCTCACAATACACACTAAGGAGCAAGAGTCTTAGTGAGGAGATTGATGCTGGAGTCCTTGTCTTTGGCATTGTGTTTATACTCTTCAGTCTCCATTTTATTGGTCCATCGATATCTCAAATACCCTGTGATGGTTTGTGTGTGCTCTGCCCAGGGAGTGGCATTATTAAAAGGTGTGGCCCTTTTGGAGTAAGTGGTCTTGTTGGAGTAGTATGTCACTGTGGGTGTGGGCTTTAAGACCCTCATCCTAGCTGCCTGGAAGTTGTATTCTGCTAGCAGCCTTCAAATGAAGATGTAGAATGCTCAGCTACTCCAGCACCATGCCTACCTGGATGTTGCCATGTTCCTGCCTTGATGATAATGGATTGAACCTCTGAACTTGTAAACCAGACCCAATTGAATGTTGTCCTTATAAGGGTTGCCTTGGTCACAGTGTCTGATCACAGCAGTAAAACCTAAGACATGAAATAATAGCGTGCATCACCTCCAGCTCTTCATCCCTGTCTGCATAACACTGCCCTCTTAACACTTGTGCTCTTCACAAGAAGATAAGATGTACCCTACTATAGGAATGTGGTACAAGTTTCAGTAAAGCTGCAACATGATCCTACAAACAGACTCTGCATATCATTATAGACTCCTTAGGCCATTCTTCCCTGCTTGGCAAACTTTATAGAGCTCTTCCCTCCTTTATGATTCTATTCTGCCTAGTTTCCTTTGGTGACCTTCTCTGAATTACACACCACAGTCTCACTACACACCGTCCTACATACCCTGGAAATTCTCGCTGATTATGTTACCACCACTGGCTCATCTGTAGTTGGGTATCACAAAGAATTGTAAGCAGGTGTGGCAGGAATTTGAACAGATCATAACCAGAATTCTCAACACAGGGATATGTACCTGTGTTTACCAGAAGAACTTCATACCTTTTCCCTCAGGTGATGCCACTGTAGAGACTGGTCTTGTTTATATATGCAGTCTCAGACAGAGCTCAACACATAGCAAACCTCCAACAATTTTCCTGAGGAAATGGAGAACCAATTTTCTCTAACAGGGACACGTTCTTCACTCTGCCCACCTCGCCAGGGTGTTACAAATGTCAATTATTTGGAAAGTGCTGGGAAATTGTCTAATACTCTCCTGAGAAATATTGCTTCTCTGGGAAGAATGAGTCTAAATTAGAACACTGGCCTGTTCTCTCCTATCTCTACTTGCTTCAGTCTCATGATGTGTTAACACTTCCCAGAGCCTATGACAGGTTAGATGCTGAAGGCAGAATCCCAAGAGAAATTATAATGAGCATGCAGGTTACTTAGTATTATCAATGATGAAACCTGCAAGCGGTCTTTTCAAATCATCTGTTAATATTAGTTAAAGTATCAAACTATAACCTGAGTAACATTGTTAAAATATGTCTGAATTTTGGGTGATTTGGGATTTACTGACTTGAGCAGCTGGGTTGTTTTCTTTCTCAGTATTTTAACATCTCCTAGATGATGATATCATTTCTGAATCAGCTGTCCACACTGTGAACATCATAAATTGTGCCTGATAGAAAACTGTGCTAAGCTTCCCAGCAGCCCCTCCTCTGTCACTCTAATGTGACATTTGAGTGACAATTTAGAGACAAGTCATCTGCTTATCAACATAGAAGGAAAGAGAATCAGAGAAATCATGGCATGGTTAAGCTTCTGTTGTTTTTTCATGAGATTTGCAGGGTGCCTGAGATGTGAGGACACTCAGGTTGGATGACCTCAGGAGCCATCTCCATCCGGTTTGTATTTGCTTCATGGGAAGAGTCCATGAGTCATTTACTGATGTCTGCCAAGAAGGTAGGACACGGGAACAAAGCATTGATTCAGTTCCAGCCTGTTATTTTAACAAGTAGGTAACAGTGTAGTGGTAGCCTCATGGTCACAGGACAATCGCTGGTACATGTGATTCTGGCACTCACATCTTTCAATTTCTAGATCAGCTCTTCTCCCTATCACACAAATTGTTAGCACTCAAAGAATGATATGCCAGTAGGATCTCTGGTAAATTCCGTTTTTCTCAGTGCTTGGCAGATGTGTGGAAATGGTGTTCAAGACATTGGATTTTATTTGTCTTCCTGCTTATTCCTGAGAAGCCATGTCTTATTATAAAAAAATGTTGCACCTTCTCATGCTTTATGTACATCGTGTCTCTAAATTGTCATATGGTCCCCATTTGACTTTTCTCTGCATCATGGCTGTCCTTGCAATTCTTCTATGGCTGTACTTTTTCTCCAAGCCCCTCCTAATTAAAGGTACCTTTATGAAATTCTGATTGATTAGTCTCTAAACAAGATGTTTCCACCCAAACAGCAGCTGCACTTAGCAAAACTATGTCCTAAGTTCCATGTACAGCAAAGCATCTAAGAAGTGTTTACATAATTACATGCAGACCTTCATGCCTTCATAATGTAGGAACAAAATGGACTTTATAGCACCAACAGGTGCTACCTATTCTACTAGTTAAATAAGCTTCAAGAACTTTTATGGGTTATTCCCTGCTCTGAGTGCAAATTCCTAACTGTAGAAATGTGAGAAGCAAAGATGTACAGAACACAGTTTAGGACAGGCATTTGTGAAGGAGTTGACTTGAATCCAGAAGGCCATAAAGGGGTGATGCAAACTACCTTCTCCATTTCTGTGAATGAACTTTAACGGCCACCAAAGATCTTTTTAAAGGTTCAACTCCAAATGTAAGAATATTGCTTTGACAATACTGTAGAGACTAGAGATATAGAAACTAGTTAATACTTCTTAACAATATTCAAGATAGAAGGATATGGACTGCAAGCTGAGGCAAAAGTCATGGCAAAAGAAGGAACACATTCTGTATTTAGTAAATCTTTTCATTTTGCAGGTGAGAGGAATAATCACAACATCCAAGGAAACACACTCAAAGGATCTAAAGTCACGTGTGTTCAGTCAGTTTGACTATATCATGTATAATGTTTTAGATCACATTGATTATGGAGAACTTGGAAAATCTCTATGCCTATGGGATCTCACTCCAAACACTAAGGACTCCAATAATAATATGAAGCAAGGTTCTTTATTATCTTTTTACTATTTCTTTTCCTCTGCCTTGTCCCAGGTCTATGGCTCAGGATGAGTTTACTATGACTACTAAATAATTTCTTCTTTATTGCATTTACAGTTGGTATAAATGACCTTTTTGTCAGTGAGATCTTAGAGTTGTGTACCCAGAGGGAAGTGGTCCCTGACCACAGCATCAACAACAACATCTGCAGAAAGCATGTGGAGGACCACATTGTCTACAGACAAACAGAACACCTGTTTCCAGACATTGCTTTCAAGTCAGGTATTTTCCAGCCTTCTTTCAACAAACCCCTTTGGAGAAAGCCTTCTTCCTCTGTCATTTCTCCTCTGGCTGGTAGACACCCTCCTTAGCATCGTCGCAAGCAACCCCTTCAGAGCAATGTCACTTTGTCAGTGTGCTAGGGTCCTTAAGGGCTACTGTTCTCTCTGTTACAAAAATATAGTTCTGTTACAGAAAAAGATACAGAAGTAAGGTAACTGTTCATCTCCTTGGGTAATGACTTTATTCCTTCTGCTATGCGAATCTTATGAAACACTATACAGCTATTAAAAGAATTGAAGCAAACAGACAGGAAAACATATCCAGGTATGATTTAAAAAAATGTGTTTCTGAAAATTAATTACAGAAATTAGTTAATTAATTAATTCTGAAAATAATTACATAAATAAGATATTATACTACTTCGTAACTTAAATCAAACCCACACTATATATCAGGGGTTGGCATGCATTTTCTATAAGGGACAAATGTAAAGGCTATAGACTTTGTGAGCCACATTTTCTTACCAACAAAACTAATTTTGTTTGCTTTCAACTTCATATAGTCTTAGAAGTATTATTGGACTATAGTCACTACAGAAATAAGTCATGGACTGGATTTGTCCCATAAGCTGACTGTTGAGTCTTACCAGGTAGGATTGATTCATGTATTTGCACATAAAAGTATAAGGAAAGATAAAATGCATGCTCTGAAGATTCATCATAATACTTACCTCTAATGATCAGAATAGGAAGAGAATATAAATCTAAGGACCTGTTTCTTCAGAAAGCCTTATTTCTTTTGTTGCAGATTTAAGGAAAGTATTTTACAATATATGACCAATGTATAGTTGGAGACAAGACAAAAATATTATGATTTGCTTTCACATTTTTCTGATTTAATAAATTTTCTCTCTCATATATCTATATTTATAGATAGATAGATAGATAGATAGATAGATAGATAGATAGATAATGTACTGGCTAGTTTTGTGTCAACTTGACACAGCTGGAGTTATCACAGAGAAAGGAGCTTCAGTTGAGGAAATGCCTCCATGAGATCCAACTGTAAGGCATTTCCTCAATTAGTGATCAAGGGGGAAAGGCCCCTTGTGGGTGGGACCATCTCTGGGCTGGTAGTCTTGGTTCTATAAGAGAGCAGGCTGAGCAAGCCAGGAGAAGCAAGCCAGTAAAGAACATCCCTCCATGGCCTCTGCATCAGCTCTTGCTCCCTGACCTGCTTGAGTTCCAGTCCTGACTTCCTTTGGTGATGAACAGCAGTATGGAAGTGTAAGCTGAATAAACCCTTTCCTCCCCAAATTGCTTCTTGGTCATGATGTTTGTGCAGGAATAGAAACCCTAACTAAGACAGATAGAAAGATTGATGAAAAATCCTGCTTTGCTTAGACCAAATATGTTATTCTGAAAAAAAAATCACTCATTCTTTACTTTATGCAGCAAATATTCTCTGGGGCTGGAGGTCTAGCTGGCACTATGAGAAATATTGGATTCAGTTGAATATGAACACAAATACCAAGCCCTCCAGAATATTAAAGTCAGGCAGCAGGGAATGTTCATACACAGAAGCACCACACAAATTTAGCAAGTGCTGAAGGAAAAGTTCAGACTATGTGCTGTCAACAATTGTTGCTGAGCCTGACATCTAAAACAGTGGTGTGGTGGTTTGAATATGCTTGGCCCAGGGAGTGGCATTATTAATAGGTGTGTCTTTGATGAAGTAGATGTGTCTTTGTGGGAGGAAGTGTGTCACTGTGGGAGTGGGACCCTTTCGTAGCTGCCTGAAAAACAGTAGTCTTCTCCAGTTTGCCTTTAGAACAAGCTGTAGAACCCTCAGCTCCTCCAGCATCATGCCTGCCTGGATGCTGCCATGCTTCTGTCCATGATTATAACGGACTAAACCTTTGAATCTGTAAGCCATCCTCACTTAAATGCTTTCCTTTATAAGAGTTGACATGTTCATGGTATCTCTTCATAGTGATGGAAACCCTAAGACAAATGGCAAGCCATTAAAGATGTGTGAGCAGGAACATGGTGTAACAAAGGGCTTGTTTATTTGTTAATATTTTTATAAACAATGTGTTAGTTTGTTGTTGTGTTGTTGCTGCTGCTGCTGCTGCTGTTTTCATTGCTATAGTCAATGTCCCATATCTTTTAAGACAAAGTATCTCAGATCACTGTTTTGGGGGGTTCAGTGTAGCACAGCAAGAGGGTCATGACAGAACAAAACAGAACCCATCATGATGAGCCAGGAAGCAAAGTCAGCAACAGAAAGATGATGAATAACCCAAGAATCTTCACTCAGTACTTCCTGGAAAACAGTAGTCTTCTCCGGTTTGCCTTTGGAACAAGATGTGGAACCTCTTTCCATCTAAACCAAATTCCCAAAATAGTACCATGAGTATTCATAGCAGGAGTCTGAGGGCAACATGTCAGATTCAAACCATAACAAGCAGAATGCTTGTGAATATGGAAAACAAAGAGGAGAAACAAAGTGGCAAGACCATCATTCAGAGCTGTATATAGGTGGTAAAGTATTAGCTGCCTTGGAGAGTGTACTGCTGGGTTTGTTTCCAGTTGACACAAGCAAGAGTCATCAGAGAGGAAGGAGCCTCAGTTGAAGAAATGCTTCCATGAGATTCAGCTATAAGGCATAGTGATCAGGTGGGCAGGGCCCAACCCATTATGGGTGGTGTCATCCCTGAGCTTCTGGTCCTGGGTTTTATAAGAAAGCAAGCTGAGCAAGCCAGAGGAAATAAGCCCACAAGCAGCACCCCTCTATGCCCTCTGCATCAGTTCCTGCCTCCAGGATCCTACTTTGTTTGAGCTCCTGAACTGATTTCCTTTGGTGAAGAACAGCAATGTGGAAATGTAAACTGAATAAACCCTATCTTCCCCAACTTGCTTTTTTGGTTCACGGTGTTTTGTTGCAGCAACACAAACCCTAACTAAGACAGGAAGGCAGCAATAGTCTCTCAACACTCTTTGCCAAAGCTAAGGCCAATTGATACAGCTGAGCTGGGGACCTGAACTGGAGGGAATGCCACAGAATCTTAAGAAGTCCTGGCAGAGGAAGCAGCTGCCTGATGGAGGCCCAGGTGTGCAAATGGCAGCACAGGCTTGTCACAGCAACCATCAAAGCCAGGTGCCAACTGTTGAAGAAAAATTTCTTTTGAGAAGCACTTGCAGAGGCATGAAGAGCAGAACAGGATGCCTGTGGCACAATAGGTGATGTGACAACAGACCACTAGGGCCTCAGTAAGAGAAGATGCACCTAATCCTCCAGAGACTTGAAGCCCAAGGGAGACCTGGAGGGACGGGCATCCTCTTTGAGATGGTGGGGAGGGAAAGGAATGAGATGAGGAACTGTCGGAGGGCAGATGGGGGATGATAATGATCAGACTGTAAGAGGAAAAAAATTAAAGATAATTTAAAAAATAAAATAATAATAATTGTCTCCCTCACCTCACACTATATTCTCTTTAATAAATCTTTGTGTCTGCTCTGGTATGATAACTACTTTTATCCCTTCTCCCTCGACTTGTCACAGCTGTTCCCTGCACAACACAGCTGTCAAATTAGGTCCAATAAGCAGCAGTCCTCTATGGCTTCTGCTTCAAGCTCCTGCCTTGAGTCTCTTCCTTGGCTTCCCTTGCTGATGGACTGTAACCTCTAAGATGAAGTAAACCTTTTCCTCCCATTGCTTTAAAAATTATATATATATGTAATATATATATATTAATATATATATAGTAAAAAAGAACAAGGACATCGTGAGTTTTGCAGGCAAATGGATGGAACTAGAGAATATCATCCTGAGTGAGGTAACTCAGACCCAAAAGGACATGTATAGCATGTACTCACTAATAAGTGGATATTAGCCAAAAAAAAAAAAAGTACAGAATACCCAGGATACAATCCACAGAACTCAATTAGGTTGCCAAGCCAAAGGGCCCAAGTAAGGATGCCTCAATTTTACTTGGGAGGGAATCAAAAACAATCATGGTGGTGGGGAGGGAGAAAGAGAGCTGGGTGGGAGAATGGACAGGGAAGAGGAAAGGGGAACATGATCAGGTACTGGGGGGTGTGGGGAATGGGGGTAAACAGGAGTAAAGCCCTGAGGGCCAGCAGAAAGAATGAAAACAGGCAACCTTGGGAGGTAGAAAGTGGGGGGACCCTCTAGAATGTACCAGAGACCAGTGAGGTCAAGACTCAAAGGGAGGGACCTTAGATGAAATGCCCAACAGTGGGGAAAGGAAAATTGTAGAGTCCACCTCCAGTAGAAAGCATCAAGTGGAGGGATGGGGTTGCCATCCCACAGTCAAAAACTCTGACCCAGAATTGTTCCTGTTTAAAAGAACTTCAGAGACAAAAATGGAGAAGAAAGTGAGAGAAAGGAAGTTCAGGCACTGAGGCCTGACACCATTACTGATGCTATGGTGTGCTTACAGACAGGAGTCTGGCATGGCTTCCCTCTGAGATGCCCAACAAGCAGGTGAAAGAGGGAGGATAGGGTAGGGGATTTCTAGGGGGAAACCGGGAAAGGGGATAACATTTGAAATGTAAATAAATAAAATATCAAATAAAAAGAGTCAGATGCAGATACTTACACCTAACCAATGGACAGAAGCTGGGGGACCCCTGTGTTGGATTACAAGCTGAAGAAGAGGGCAACCACATAGAAAGGCCAGAAGTCTCAATTAACCAGGACCCCTGAGATTTCTCAGACACTGAGCCACCAACAAGGCAGCATACACTAGCTGATATGAGTCCCCTGACACATATACAGCAGAGGACTGCCTGGTCTGGCTTCAGTGAGGGAAGAAACATCTAGTTTTTGGGAGACTTGAGACCCAAGGAGTAGAGAAGTCTGATGGGGTGGAGGTTGGGTGAGGGAACACCCTCTTGAAGATGGAAGGGGTTGGGATGAGGAACAGTCAGAACATGGACCTGGAGGGGGATAATGGAAGCAGGGGGGAAGGAGGATGGGATAGGGGGCTCCTGGGAGGGGGGAAAACTGGGAAAGGGGATAACATTTGAAATGTAAATAAAGAGAATATCCAAGAAAAAAGATTAAAGAATAATAATAATTTAAAAGTGGGGAGGGACATATGGGAGGAGTTTAGGAGAAGGAGAAGGGTTATGATAAAAAAATCCCTAAGACTTTATTAAAAACATATTATTTTAAAATTATGACATAAAAGAGACATTATTGTGGAAATTATGAATATTTTGCATTAGTTGATTTTTATGGCTATGACAAAACATCTTAAAGTAATGATGTAAACCTTTTAAAGGGATGAATTATATATTTTGGCTCATGATCAAAAAGGATTTAGTCCATACTCTTGATTGTATAGATTTGGAGTCCACAGTGAGACAAAGCATCATGGCAGAGTTTTGTGGCAAAGACCACCTACTGTGTGCTGGAAAGGGGAGAGAGAGAGAGAGAGAGAGCAGAACTAGGATACTCTTCAAAGCTTCAAAGGCAACTCTAAATTGACCTGGCTCCTCAAAGTAGTCTCCCCTTCATAGTTTCCACCACCTCAAAAATTACAGAAACTGGGATAATGTAGTAAACACAGGAGCCTATAGGAGACCTCTCATATCAGCATTAATGGCTTTATATGATTTAAGATGCTTCTCCAAGTTCAGATAAATCCAGTACTTTAACCTGAGGCAAATCAGAATACTATGATAGAAATAACAGTGAGAGAAGTTGTTATTTACTGCATAGCAACCAGGAAATAGATCTGAACTTTGTCAGATGAAGGGGCTAAGGACAAGATATATCCACCATTGTCATTTTCTCAGTGACCTACAAATTCCAACTACTCCCTGCTTCTGAAAACTTTCTATCTTTCAATAATGCCATCAAATTGTGAATCCTTGAAATAATTAACCAATTGACTCTCCAGTCACCCCTCAATGAGTGGGCCCACCACTGGCAGTCCAACCCTTCAACACATGATATATTTCAAGTGAGAAAACCACCTAAAAGCTTGGGTTTGTGCATAGAGAAGCTTGTGAGGAAGAAAGTAATAAATTCTTGCCTCTTCCAACAAAGTGGCTTCAAGTGTGGCCTATGACTTAAGTTACTGCAGGTGAAGTTAGAACATCCCTGATGAAATCAAGGGCAGTACTTGATGAAAATAGTATTTCAAAGACTTAAGGTTACTGAGAGCAAAGAATAGAGCTTTAAAAACAACAACAACAAATGAATGCAAAGACCCTATCAACCAAAGTATTAAGCAGAAAACAAAATGCACATGTATAAAAACTCATAAGAATTATATGCCCCAGTACAGGGGAACGCCAGGGCCAAAAAGGGGGAGTGGGTGGGTAGGGGATTGGGGGGGTGGGTATGGGGGACCTTTGGGATAGCATTGAAAATGTAAATGAGGAAAATACCTAATTAAAAAAAAACTGAAAAGAAAAAGAATTATATGCCAGCAGTCCTTTTAGATTTCCCCACTTCATGATCCTCTATGCCATCATCACCACAGTGCCGATGTTGTTCATACAGAACTAACAACAATAACTGACAGCTTCCAGCCCTATCCAAAGAAAGGGCTTCTGAGCCAAAGGTTAACTATCCAGTGCCTTCAATGTACATCTTTTCAGTTTTAAATTACATTTTGGGTTTGTTTTTGGTTTTTTACCACCAAGAGTTATTAAGACATACTAACTGTATTAAGGTATCCCCAGGATTGTTTGTCTTACTATTTAACCAAGAAATACATTAACCAACAGACTTCAGGAATCATATATTAGCTTGACATTGGGTATTTTTTATTTTAAATTGATAAATGCCTATCTCAGTGTTTTCATTAGTTATCATGGGCACGTGTTACAAATAAGCTCAGTTTCCAAACGTGGAAACACAAGAACTAGAATCTCTGACCAAAAAAAAAAAAAAAAAAAAAAAGGCATCATTACATACCTCCTCTTGAGAAGACGAGTGGTTGGGCCACAGATCTAGATGATGATCTGCTATTAGGGAATTTTGCCAGGTCTGTGATTGCTCAAACGCCATAGAACAGTGAAAACTGAACCACAGCACCATTGAGCCTTAACTAGAGGATCAGTGGTTTAACTCGGGGAAGCCTGGAATAAATACATAAGTTCAAAGGCAAGAATAACTAAGTTTCCTTCAAGAAATATAGGTGAACTGTGTTCATCATACTCGACTTTATCTGAATCATTTCAGGGTAGTTTCTTCAAATGCAAGAGTTGTTAATTATGCTGAATATTTTATTGAGTGAACAATGAAGATCCACTTTCTTCAAATGATTAAGAGATCATCCGCCAATTTCATACTCAGGCTGCCTACATGTATATTATATATATATATATGAGTATATAAATAATATGTGATATGTAAAATTGGTAATAAGAACTAGATAAAAATGACCCTCATGTTTTAATAGCATGAATACATAGAAGATAGATGATAGATGATAGATAGATAGATAGATAGATAGATGATAGACTACAGAGATAGAGTGAACAATAAAAATGTTCAAGTGTTCTTCACACACATTAAGAGATCATTTGTTAATTTCATATCCAAACTGACAAAGAAGACCAAGATCTCATAAATGCCACTGATTGCCTGGCTAGCTATGGCTCAGACTAGCAGATTCCATTAAATATTTTAATGAAATATTTATGTAAATTTTGACATAATATAATGTAGCCAAACTCCTCTTTCCCCTCCATGACATTAACCAATCTATCTTAGGGTGATTATGATATTCAATCTGCTAGCTAATTAGGGACTAATTAGTCAACTTGTATATTTATGAATGTTTCCAGTTTCTTAATTGCAGGCCTGTGGAGTCCTGGGAAATATTTGTGACTGTCAATGGGTTGAAAAATACCAGAACTTTGGGTTACAAAGAAATGATATTAAAGATTGGATAATAATAATCCTTCATGTCTCAATAGCATGCCAAAGCATACACATAACTTTTCTATCCACATTAGTTTATTTTTACACTATCTAATGGAGAAGGTATACAGTGGAACTTTTCTGAATCTGCCATTGCTGCTTTTCATATGTTTATAACAAATGTTAACTCAAAGAATCAACATAATACATATTAAGTTCTCAATAAATGTTGGAAATGTGAATAGAAAAAAAAGGGAGATGAGGAAGGAAGGAAGGAAGGAAGGAAGGAAGGAAGGAAGGAAGGAAGGAAGGAAGGAAGGAAGGAATCACTGTCAATTGACTGGATTTAACAATCACCTAAGTCAAATAGATGGATCTGGAGGATATCATCCTGAGTGAGGTAACCCAATCACAAAAGAACACACATGATATGCATTCATTGATAAGTGGATATTAGCCCAGAAACTTAGAATACCCAAGATATAATTTGAAAAACTCATGAAACTCAAGAAGGAAGACCAAAGTGTGAATACTTCATTCTTTCTTAGAATGGGGAATGAAATATCCATGGAAGGAGTTATAAAAGACAAAGTTTGGAGCTGAGACAGAAGGAAGGACCATCCAGAGAAACAAAGAAAAGTATCCTGAAGCTATTTAGAATTTCTGTTGCTGTGATAAAAGAACATGACCAAAATAAACTTGAAGAAAGTGTTCATTTTGCTGACACTTCCACACAGAAAGGAGTCAGGGAGGGAGCCTGAAGGCAGAGACTAAAACAGAGCCATGGAGGACTGTTACACACTAGCTTTGCCTCTTGTGGCTTATTCAGCCTGCTTTCTTATAGCCCTCAGGATCTCCTGCCTAGGGCTGGGTCCACCCACAGAGATCTGGGTCCTCCCACATCAATGACACACACACACACACACACACACACACACACACACACGATAAGTAACTAGGTAGGTAGATAGGTAAGAAATAAATGATGAATGGATAGACAGATGATAGATAGATAGATAGATAGATAGATAGATAATGGATCGGTAGATAAATGATAGATGGGTGGATAGATAGGTAGATAGATAGAAGATAGATAGATATAAATATTTTAAAAATAAGAAATAAACATTTTACTGAAAAAATGTAATAAAAAAGTGACTTACTCAAGATCACACATCTTGTAATTATCTGCCTAAGAAGTTACTATGTGCTGTTTAAATTTTCCTGACTTTTGCAAAGAGAATTGATAATGTATATGATGAAACAAAACAAAAAAGAATAAATAAAAATAATATATGTGCATGTATGTATACAATCCTAACATTTATGTGCAAGAAATACCTATTTTTCTCTCACTAACAATGTCTACGGAGTGAAACACTTAAGTCACTCTGTGTATCCCTAGTATATTATAAACCTCAAATGAAATTAGCTTTGAGAACACACTGGGCCCATGATAAGTTACTCTTGTCTTGAATAGGATGTCATCTTTCAGAGTGGAGCTTGCCTTGCATTATTCTACTCCGTAAAAGAACAGCCTTGACCTGAGTTATTCCATTCTAAATGCAAGTGCCAGGACAGAATAACTCTACATCTTGTGTATACAAGTAAATAATCACCATCTGGCAGCACACCAGGAGATACAGCTGATAAATCATTCATTCCAGGAAATAATTACCTCTGTGATAAATCTAATCATATCAGAAACAACAGATACGTGAGCTTATCAATCATATCATAGGAGCCCCCAACCTGTATTCATAAAAGGGGGTGAATCCCAACACTGAAAGATAGCACTGACCTATCACCCAGTCATTCCTTACAAGCCTCAAAAAAAAAAAAATCTGCAGCAAAAGACCCTCTATTTCCATCCCTCGGCTTTCACTCAGAGATTCTGATGCACAGCAGACTCAAAACTATCCTCTCCCTGAACATTCATTTAATAACTCTGCTCTATGAACACCCCAGCACCTGTAAACTTTTCCTATAATCAGGGTTAATTCTTTGCCAATATCCAGGTCCACTTTGAACTCTGGAATCTTATTAACAATTTCTTTAACATTCTGGAACACCATACATGCATACATACATACATACATACATACACTTCTACACACACATACTGTATGTGAGACAAATTGTGTGATATTTGTATTAATATTGCTGATCAATATTAGAGTAAAAAAAATTGTAGTCTCCAGCGACCATATGTACCAAGTGAATTGATGGTACTTGTAAATTAAAGCATTGAAGTAACTTGTAAGTTTACTGTTAGTCGATAAATCCCAACATCATAGAAAGACAAAAAAACATGGCTATCTGTGCTTCTGACACAACATACTTTCAAATCACCATCCTTATTATTGCTACTACTTCATGCTTTTTATGTAAGTGCATGTGTGTGTCAACATGCAAATGTGTCAACAGGTTCATGCTTTTATATAAGTGTGTGTGTCAACATATGGATGTGTCAGGTTCACAAAGCTCTTGGGGGAATTTATTAGGCAAATGGCAACAACTTTGTGCTTTTCTGCACTTTTTGAAGTTTTCATGATATATACATACTTTATAATAAAATTAAACAGGCATTTGCTTGTCTAATGAGCAGGGAGAAGAGAGAGGATACAAAGGGCAGGAGATGGAGCTCTGTGATGGAGCTGTTAACAAGCACACACGAGGCCCCACAGGCTCAGTACCTAGTGACTCAAATGACAGGAAAATGAAAAGGGAAGTTATGACAGTATTACATGCATTTGAACCATGAATCCAAATAAGTTCTTTATCCCTTAAGCTGCATTTTTCAGTAATCAACCACCACAGAATGAAAAGAACCCAAAATTAATATAATTTACAAACATACCCTCTACTATTGAAAATTGAAGACAATAGTTTGAATTATATAAATATTTAAAAATAAAAACATGGTTTTAATTCGTAAGGCATGCTAGCTTCTGTAAATATCCCTACATTTTGGTCACTTTGTCCACTGAAGTTCTCTTTTTCATAGTTAGTTCACAGTCTGACAATCATGCCATAATCCCTTGTTACCCAGAATTCTGGGTTATCCATCTCCTGCCTCACTCATCTTTAAAATATGCTCTCCGAGTTTGTTGCGTATGGAAAGGTATTGCTTGGTTGTCAACGGATAGTAATGTTTCAATTTCATTGATCATAAGTGATTATAGGATCCTTATCTGCAGACCAAGGTCTGCAATCCTCTGTATACAGGATTGGTGAGTATTTGCACTGTCTTTGCATGGTCATTAAAAAAATAAACAAACCAAATATCTGTTAAATAATACTTTAAAGGAGTGCCCAACTAGAAGCAATTTTCCCCCAAGTATACACTTCACCATACCAAAGAGACTTCTGGTTGTCACCATTGGGAAGTTACTTTGACATCCAATGGATAAAGATGATGGCTAGTGTTTTTTCCACTACATTTGAGATACCTACTCTCCCCCTTGCAAAATAGAAGTACGTAAACAAAACTGTCAAAGCTTCTGAGGCTAAGATGCCTTGTGCTCTCTCCCATTCCATGGGCTTCTGAAACACAGGAAGGGAGCAGTCCCTTCCTAAGCAAGAAGTTCTACCAAAGAGCCAGAAATTCATGGTTCTCACTTAAGTTATCATGGCTTTGACCAACTCACTTTCTGATCCTCAGGAGCTTCCTCAATGTTAGAGAAATAGCAAGGTCTGTCCCATTTTCCCCATAACTCTAATAAGATTAGGTATAGATAGCTAAAGTCTATTTGAGAATTCAAGAAGCCATTAATGTGATTCCAGAGTTCCCTGAGTTCACTGACAAAGAAAAATGATATGAAAGGAAATCAGACTTAGCTACATGTGTGATTACTACAGCCATGTTCCCCAGATCGTCCAGAGCAAGATCATGATGCATAATAGTCCTCTGTGTTACTAGCATGGACTGGAAATTACATTAATTTTGATTTAGAAGATACAATCCAAATGGACTTTCATGACAGATACAACCTAGCTGGTTTTTGTCAGAATCTGATAGCATTTTTAGCTCAAGTCAGGCTCAATCATACATTCAAAAGAAATATGTCTATTCTTTCAAATGAGGGAACTGTTTTAACTTGGTTTTTAATAGTTATTGGTTAAATAACTAAATTAATATAAAACTAAAACCATACATATATAACCAGGAATTAAATTTAGATGTAAAATTTCAGATAGGAACTCAAGTCTTTTTATTGCCTTTGAGTATTCTTGATAACCGGCTTATAATATGCTGAATTAACTAATTATAATTACTGAAAATTAACCTGAAATAAATTGGGTCAATCATCACTTCTAAGTTTAGAAGTGCATATAGAAGATGGTTTTATGAGAATCACAAAAGTAACCAACTTCCCTGAATTAAAAATAGATATTTTAATACTTAGAGACATTAAAATTAACAAGGTAAAAAACCCACAAGATTTATAATAATCATATATATATTATATTGTTCACATATAGTAAAAATTACTCCAGCTCATGAAAAGATAAGTATTGTTTGTGATCATCTAGAAGGTTCTATGAAACAAATGGTTCCTGTGAGACTTCTAAGATTTGTATGTCCAGGATAGGTAGAGGACTGGGCTGAACATAACCTAAAATCTACTGTGTGTCATTAGCAAGGACATTAAATATCTCTGCATGATTGTAAGTCTGGCATTCACAAACAGATCTTGAAAACTACATTTTTGTTTTACTCTATTTCAATAAAATATTCCAAATGAGAAAAGGCAAGTGATGGTTAGTACTGTCAGTTTGAGAAAATCTTAAATCACCTAGGAGACAAGGTCCTGGTATGGTTGGTAAGGAATGAAAATGAGAAAGTAAGCTAAAACTAATTCTCTCCCCTCTCTGGCTCCTCCTCTTTCTTCTCTTCTCTTTCTCTTCTTTTCTCTCCTCCCCCACTCCCCTCCTCTTCTCTTCTCTTCTCTTCTCTTCTCTTCTCTTCTCTTCTCTTCTCTTCTCTTCTCTTCTCTTCTCTTCCCTTCTCTTCTCTCTGTCTCTCCATCTGTCTCTCTCACTGTGTGTGAATCTCATTCTCTCCTCCCATTTCCTTTTCCTCTCCTTCCCCCTTTCCTATATTGCCCTGTCTGTCCTTCTTCTTCCCTACTCCTTCCTGACTATACATGTGATGTGAACAGCTTCCTCATTCTTGGACTGTCATGATTTCCCTGTAATGTTGGACTATACCCTCAAAGCATGAACTAAGTCTGTCCTATCTTAAATTTATTCAATTATTTTGTCATAGCAACAAGAAAGATAACTCGCACAAGGCTAAAAGAAAACCATGGAATCTTTAAAGTTTTCGCAGCAGATAAAGCATATTTTCTTACATTTGTATCAGAATTGTAATATTTTACACAACTAAAACAAACCACATACACTTGAATCCTACATCTTTTCTAACTCTGACCTGATGAGACTTCCTAAATCCAAGCCAATGTCTTATAAGGCTAGGGCTGAAGTTTAAATTTATTCATTTATGGTGTTTGTAAGCATTTTGAAAAATGAAAAAAAGAAGAAAATGCATAGGAATATTCTGAAGTAGTTAAAGTAATAAAATTACTGACTGTGTCCCTTTGTTCTTTATTATGCTTCCAAATTTCCCATATTGATCTATATCATGCTAATTCATACATTTTTAAGCTTTCTAATATTCACCCCATAGATACACTACCATTATTTCATTCATTTTCCTGACAATGAGTAGCATAATTGTTTTCAGGTTTTGTTGGTCTATTTTTGGTTCTTGTTCTATATATAAATGTGCCATATTTTTGTACATGTGCAACAAGTGTGGCTGAAATAGTCTTAGAACTATAATTAATCAATCAATCATCAATGTGAATATCCTTAATCATACATGATATTGAATAATTTATGTCTAAAATTGATGACTGGAGAAACTGAGAAAATTTCTGCCTGGAAGTATGCATGTTTTTGTTGCTTCACATTTTTCCAGCATTAATATTATTAGATGTTTTCATTTTGTTATGGAATGGTTCAACATCTCATGTTTTCCAACTGTGATTAGATAACATTTCATTTACATATTGACCAATATAGTTCCCTCTTCTGTGAATCCCAAGACCATCTCCTCCATTTTGTCAGTATGTTTTTAATTTTCTTTAATGGTTCTTTATATTGAATACAAATCTGCTATTTGCATGGTAAATAATGTCATCAAGTTCATTGCTTACCTTTTCCCTAAAGACCTTTCTCAACTTTGTGTAAGTTTTAGAGTAACATTCTAACAGGGAAACCAAATGAAGAACTCAGGAACAATTGCTGAAGAAAAAGGAAGAGAATTGACCTAAGACTTCTGAGCTGCTGCCTCTGGATGGCACTTTACAAATTCTGGATAAAGTTGCTCAGGTACAGTACAGAGCCTGAGAGGAGAATTCAAATGCTTTCTGATCAGAGACTGCTACAAAATCAAGAAAACCAGCACCAGGATGAGCTGAGTGGAGGGTTAACCTCTGGTTCCCCTGATATGGAGTTTGGTGTTTTGTCTGACATATCAACATTGCCAAGAAGCAAGAGTTACGTATCCACTGAAGGCTGCTACAAACATACTACAAGAAAAAAAATCCCACCAGAAATTCCCAAGTTGGGGTAATATCAGCAAAGAATGGTGCTATGTAACTGTGAATTCTTAGCCATCAAATTGTAGGATATAGAATGAGCATCTGAATACCCAAGAAAGGGGAGAATGGCAAATGCATCCATTATACAGGAATCAAGTAATGAGGTTATTGCTAGCCAGACAGATAGCATCATATTTATTTTCAATGGAAGCCAATACTCACATAGTAACAGAGGTGAGCACCACCCTTAATAAGCAAAGAAACCCAATATTCAAACTGTCTTTCCTGATTCCAGAACCTGTGTTCTGTAGGATTAATTCCTCTATGAATGTCCTCATTTAATACCCTCACCAGTGGATAATAGAGGATACCCCAGAAGCTTCCCCTCTGCTCAGTGGGGCTCTGCTTGCCTTCTGTCATTAGCAGAAAACATGGAGAGAAGGCAGATGGGAAAGTTTCTTCATTCTCCTCTGTCGAGCATCTCATTAGCACTATAGAACACCTATGAAAATGGAAAGTATACCCCTTCCCTGCAAAGAGCCTGGGACTCCCCCCACCCCCAGAGGAGTCCAGCATCGCTTTAAATAATTACTTGTGACAAAAGTGCCCAGCTTCACATCTTTACATTGAGAAAACCCTCAACTGCATATGTGACTCTTTTGTTAATATCAAGAGATGTGGCTAGAAAGAAATGGTGCCACACACCTGCCTTTATAAGCTGAAGGTCAGCATCAGCAAGGATTTAACCCTGTGACCTTGCCACAAATAGAAATTGTCATAGAATTTTGACTATGAATTGGTACAGGGAAGATGTACAGAGTTCAGTGAAAAACTGTTTTGTCTTTGAGCTTAATCTTACAAAGAGTCATAGATGCTGCCCATCCATCCCACCAATAATTCCACTACCTGCTCCACCAGACTTCCAGTTAGGCACTCTCACATATGTTATCCAGTTTAATGCAGCAAGAGATCTAAGAGTCCTCTAAGTACTGTCAGTTTCTTTCTCCCAGGACAATTTTCTCACCAGCCAGCCTTCCATTTGTAAAAGCAATAGACAAAAGACTCACCAGATGGCTTGGGGATCTGAGAGAGAGGAAGTGTTTTCACACAATATGTTCTGATGGGTTACTGTAGACAGAAGCACTAAAGCAAGGTGACTGAGCTGCAAGTGATTGTAGAGTTTCAAGGTGTTCCATTTGCTTGTGGCAAACAATGACTCCCAAACCACAGCCATGACCCTGAGAGTCAGAATCACTCCTCTCTCACTAAATGACACTCTGTTCTGTAGAGCACAAAGGTATGCACCGAGGCTGTGTGCTGATTATAAACTGTGCTGTTCTGCTGTGAGCAGAAATGTGAGCCTGGTATTGAGAGCACCAATTGAACACTGCAACATTGTGATTGTAAAATTAAAACAGAACAGCAGAAGGGATAGGAAATCTCAAACCAGGTGCTATGACATTCATTTTTATATCCATTTTTAAAATTTTAATGTCATTTATGGTCCCCTGGATAAATGGATTACCTAAGATTAACAACAATTGAACAACAATTAACTATGCTTCTCAAAAACCCACAGCCTCACTGAAATGTAGCAGTGATCGAAAGCCTAGACTTGAGAAGTGAGTCTACAGTTGCTACCCTGAAGACAATAATACTATGAGTTGCTGCATATATAGAAGAGTTGTAATAGCCCAAACTGGTCAGGAAGACAAGAGAAATTTAAAACATCAGCTTTTATTGACCATTCTAGTCTTATTTCTAATGTTCATAAGAACAACTCTGACTAAGAAATTACCAGCCCTGATGCCCCCTGCCATTTACATAAGGACCACAGATATTAGGTAACTCTTTTGCTCCAGTCTATCTGTACCCTGCTAATTTCTCAACTACTCGTCTTCTGGCATCACACATGAGATGTCATTTCATTTGTTCAATTATTCCTTTTTCTACCTCACACTGAGAATATGGGCTCCCTGACACATCATAACTTGACCTCTCTATTTTTTAGTTTCTTCATCTAGAAAAGGTATAAATAATATTGTTAATTATTTGCTTATTATATGATTGTGAGGGAATTGTAGGTGTAGCTGTCACCTACAGCTTGTGCTTACCTGATGTACCTAAGACCCAATTATTTGAGTCTTAATACTACATAAAGCACGTACCAGAATGTGTAGGCAAGAAGATCAGAAATTCAGGGCCATACTTGCCTACACATTAGCGGCCAAGATGAGATGTATGACACTCTGTCTTACCAAGGAACACCTCAGCTCAAAAGACTGACTCAAAGTCTATTGTGGGTACAAGCTGACAGTCTCTTGTTCTGCTCACAACAGCTCACCAGGGATCTCTGTAGATAGCTCTGTAGTCTGCTCAAGATAGCTTTCTATTGAAGACAACTCTCTCCTGCTAGGAAAAAAAAATCTAAAAGCTCTTTGGATTTTTAGGTAACTCTTTTGCTCCAGTCTATCTGTACCCTGCTAATTTCTCAACTACTCATCTTCTGGCATCACACATGAGATGTCATTTCATTTGTTCAATTATTCCTTTTTCTACCTCACACTGAGAATATGGGCTCCCTGACATATCATAACTTGATCTCTCTATTTTTTAGTTTCTTCATCTACAAAAGGTATAAATAATCTTGTAAAAAATTCTAAAAGCTCATGGGTTTTGTGACCAAAGACAGAAAAGCTGCTAGGAAAAAAAAAATCTTAGATTTTCCAACTAGAGTCAGAAATCCTGCTAGAAACATTCTAAAAGAGCTGTGTTCACTCTCCAAGCAGCTCTCTCTGGGTAGCTCTCTCTTGCAGACCAAAGCCCAGTCTTTTATTTACATATCAATTCAATCATTTATCCAGGTTACTGTTTTATTATCCCATAAATCAGCATTATATGATCTTAGCCCCTTAATTCTTAGAAGACAGCAAGTACTTTTTAAAAATTGGCAACAAATTCAGAGATCTGCCTCCCTTTGTAAGCACAGAAAATAAGCTAGCTGGGCAGGATCTAACACTGATATTTCTATTCCCACCAGGCCTGGGACTAAACTCACTGTGTCCCAGGCTGACCTTGAACTCAGAAATCTGCCTGCCTTTGTAAGCACAAACAATAAACTTACCTGGGTGGCATCTTGCCCCAAGATCACCATCCCCTAAATCTTTTCACCTCCTTTTTTAGTATCTTTCTGACTAGCTGACTCATAGTGCAGCTGCCTCTGTTCTTTTAGATCTATGAAGCCCCTTATATAATTCATATTTCATTCTTATATTTTGCGTAATTGAGAAATTAGACTTTCTTAAATGCATGTTTTCCGAGTTCTTTCCCACAGCCTTGAAGGCTGTGCTGAAGATCACATCATTTACCATCTTGCTAAGGACATTAGACACACCCTCACCTCCCAGATTCATGCTGTCTCTGATTATCATTAAGTCATAAACCTTGGCAAAGAAGACATTCCCCCAAAGGTGGGACATAAAGTAAACTATACAAACAAGCCTTATTCTTAGCAACCACCAACACACATGGAGACCCACAGCCTGCTAACTCTGCTTCAGGGGTAGGAACGGTACCACTCTATCCCTTCTGCATGGGCATGCAAGACACAGCACTATCTCAAACAAGCAAATAAAGGATACCGTCAGAATTAAATATGAGTATTAATATGAACTCTGAACACAATATCTACTACATAATGACCGTGTGCCTTAAGCCATCATTATTATTTAGTCGCTACCTTTCAAACAGGTATTAGGCAAGGCATCTAGTAGAAAGGTGGGATGACTTCGACAGGATTGTCTTGGTCCATTTCCTGACTCACAATTGAGTAAAGTAACAAAAATAAATATAATGGTAACATTTTTATTGGCAAATTTCTCCACAAACAACTGACAGAATGAGTATATATATATATGTGTGTGTGTGTTAATGTTCTTGGTGGTAATTATAAATATACAACCTTTAGTGTAATGAGCACTTACAGAAAAGCCTGAAATTTTTCCTCTTGACTTAAGCTGCATCTATACTCTGCTAATGATAGGTTTTTCTTTTGTTTTGCTTTTTTTGCTACCGGCATATTTTTACCCTTTCTACCTTTATCAGTATCACAAGTAGATTTTGTTTTATTGTGCAGTATCAGTATATCACCTGTTTTTAACAGGTGTAGGCAGTAGTCAAATCAAGACTTGGTCATACATGGGAGACTCTGAAGTGCTTCTATTCCACCTAGTCATTGAAAGGAGAATGAACTAATTAATGCTATTATTAATGAATTAGTGCTAGTGAATGTTGAACTCATCACCTTTCAACAATACTCATTTGACAGCTCCTACCTTTTATTATCTCTGTTGTTTACTGCTGATCTCATCCAGGTGAAGGGTACAGAAAGAAGTCTCCAAGCCTTCTCAATGCTACATGGCAGACATGGCAAAGTTGTGACTTGAATATTGCTCTACAACTCCAAAATCAGTCCATTTTTATTTCTAGCACTTAAACTGTATCTATACTCTGTTCGTGATAGCTCTTTATGCTATCTGAATATGTCTACCTTTCTTTCCTTATACCCATGGTTTAAGAATCCCAAGTAGATTTTGTTTCATTTGGTATTTCCATGCTCATTATTTTCTCAAGACTTTATGGTGAGCACTAAAAGGTATGTTTGTCATCATACCCAGTGAGGTGACATAAGAATAGAGGTGAGCACAGGCTTTAAAGACATGTGGCGTGAGGTCCTCAAATTAGTCATCCCTTCTGAACTTGCTTTTATTCAGCCCTAACAAGGAAAGGATAATAATAAGATTTCCATGAAAATAAGAGTCAATGTTCACAAAGTGTCTCAAATATAGTAAGGCATTCAGTAAATGGGAACAGCTGTAATTACCATAATGATCACCTTGGACCATATCAGAATTTAGATGAGAATGTCCCCGCAAAGAATCATGGTCTCCATTTGGTGGTGTTTTGTGGGCAAGTTTAAGAGGTATAGACTTGTTGGAGGAAGTATGTCATTGGAGGTAGGTATAAGGGGTTTAAAAGCCCATGCCATGTGCCATTGCTTTCTTTTTGCTTGTGCTTTCTTTTACTGATGTAAGCTCTGAACTTCCTGATCCAGCTTCCATCCTTCCACTCTGCCATCCTAGACTCTTACCTCTCTGGAACAGAAAGTACAATAAACTCTTTCTTCTATAACTTACCTTGATCATGGTGTTTTATCACAGCAAGAGGAAAGTAACTCCTACAGTTGTACAGAGAAATGGTAGTTTTCCACCAATGTCTTTAAAACCTCAAAGGAATGTGGAAACATTCTGAAGAGAAAGGAGGCGGTAAAAAGAAAAGAAAGTGTATACAACTTAAATATCAACTAAGATCTGAAACATTTATTTACTTATTGCACGAGGCTGTCCCAACAACTCAACATAGAAGATCTACACTTGTTTCTCAAAAGTTAAATTGACTACTTTGTTGTAATTTACCAGACAGTGTAAAGTAGCTCTCCAAGATCCCAAACCCAGCAAATAGACATATCCCATATCCATGGCAATCGGGAGTCTATTCACAGATATATGAATGGATGGTCCCTGTTTTTTAAATATCATAGTATATATTGGTCAAGTATTCTGTTGATATCGGACCACGGAGGCCTCAAAGAAATAGGGGAGGAGCTGATTCTGCCCCAGTTTCTGGCTCTCACTAAAACTAGTTCACTAGCACTATCCGGTTCTTGGTCACTCCACTTCAGAAATGTAGCAACAAAGTCTCCATGATTTCTAAAGTTCTTTTCAGCTCCAACATTTAATGATGATTCTTCTCCCTTCCCCCAAAGAACTCTGCCGGCAATACAGAGCAAAGACACTGAACATATGTAGGAGAGTCACTCCATTTATATTAAATTCCACATTCCTGCAGGGCTATGTAATGTCTGCTGCCCTTCAGTCGACTCCACACACCAATGTTTGTTTACAGTCACCGGGGCATGAAAGGCTATTTTTAAACCT
Source organism: Mus musculus (assembly GCF_000001635.26). Classification (NCBI taxonomy): domain Eukaryota; kingdom Metazoa; phylum Chordata; class Mammalia; order Rodentia; family Muridae; genus Mus; species Mus musculus. The sequence goes on from NC_000081.6 coordinate 63,484,493, forward strand.
GGCTTTTCATGTAAGAAGGTTAAAACTCAAACTGAATTTGATTTGTTGAAGAACTCAAATCCTCAGGATTATAGCAGGAAGAAAGAGAAATGTAAGTCACTTTAATTACCCTTTGACTCTTCTCTCCCAACTCCCACCCCCATAATTCTGCTAACAAAGATACTATTGGTTAAGCTGACGGTATCCAGGGCAGAAAAGCCTTTGCATTGGCTGCTGATAACCAAGGATCCTTGAGTTGTTTACTTTACATTTTCTTTGGAAACACCATGAAAACTCTTAGAAGGCAGCTGGCTAGGAAGGCAACAAATCCAGAGATATGCACAGCTGGCTATAGTAAAGCATCCAGAAGTTTTATTCAGCTGAGATTTTAATGTCAGGTTCTCCTTTAGCAAACACAGGCTTTGAAATCACACACATGTCAATCCCCAACTTACTAGTAACGTGGCAGAAAGCCTGGCTCACTCTGTCACTAACAAGAGGTTTTTTTTTTTTTTGTTTTGTTTTGTTTTTTTTTCCTGGACTTTGTTTTTCACGTGGAATCCATCTGTCTACTCCAGCATACAACATCAGTTCCCAGAGAGATGAGATTGGTTGGCCATCTCTTGTGGTTCTCCCCCTATTGCTAGCGCCTGGAAAATGTTTCGCTCATAATAGTTTACATATTGCGTAGCTCACTGAGGTGTCCAATCCTAGAGCATTTACTTCCCAGAGATTTCAACAAGCTTTGTAGAGGGCTACTGCATAATCATGTGAGGCATGATTACTGATGAAAGTGGGGTCTGTTTGAGGAGATGATAAAAATACTCTAGAAATGGCTGTATGACTCTGTGAATATAATAAAACTATTGGGTTGTGTTCTTTAAGTGTTTGTCTTAGTAAGTTAGCTACCTCTCAACATGGCTATTTTTTTAAAAGAACCTTCTTTACCACCCCAAATTGAACAAATCAACAAATACCCATATTTAGACCAGAAATTGACATTTATGACTTGAGTAAGTGGTTGAATATCTGGTAACTGAATGAACTGGAGAAAGGGATGATGAAGAAGGAATAGTGTGTCCCATTCAGGAATATAAAATTGTTATCTTCTAATTTCTCTATCTCTAGCTCTCTCTGTCTCTGTCCCTCTGTTCTCTGACTCTGGCTGTCTCTGTGTCTCAGTCTATGTTCCTGTCTATCTCTGTCTCTCTACCTGTCTGTCTATCTCCCTACCTGTCTCTCTGTCTCTTTCTGTTTCTCCATGTCTCTTTCTCTCTATCTCTCTTTGTCTCTCTTGTGTCTCTCTCTGTCTCTCTTGTGTCTGTTTCTGTCTTTCTGTCTCTCTGTCTCTGTCTCTGTCTCTCTCTCTCTCTCTCTCTCTCTCTCTCTCTCTCTCTCTCTCTCTCTTTTTCTCTTTCTCTGACATACAACTTTAACATCTTTCCTGCCCAGCCAGCTACTATGGAGACTTAAAAGCAGATGACCCATCTTATCAAATGATTTTTAATAAAGGTTTCTTTGCTGAATACCAAGCATAAAGAGTGAGTCTAAAATGGGCATGGGAAGTCAAAAATCCTGAGGCACTTAAATTTCTCGGCAGATTCCTTCTTTGTCCATGCCAGAGGTTACCTTGAATGAAATTCATTCATTGACAGGCATTCTCTTTCAGTGACTCAAGGTTTCTTGCAGATTTGTACTTTCCTCCTCTCTCTGAATGTGTTTGTTTTTTCTTTCAGTCACACTACGTGAAGGTGATGACATTTATCTCAGTGAAGGTTCCTTTACATTCTCAACCTGACACAACCAAGAACCATTTGGAAAGAAGACCTCAATGAACGATTGTCTCCATCAGGTTGGCCTATGAACATGTCTATGAAGTATTATCTTAATTAATTTAACTGATGTGGGAGAAGACCGAGACCATTTTAGGACTTCCATCCCTAGGCAGCAGGCCCTGAACGATGCAAAACACAGAGAAGGCAAGCAGGGAGACAACTGTTCGTTCCTTTCTCTCTGTCCTTGACTGTAGATGTGTTGGGCACAGCTGTTTGAAGTTCCTGACTTAACCTCACCATATTGATGGACGATAGGAATTGTGAACTAAAATATTCCCTTTGCTCCACGAAGTTGATTTTTGTTGATACTTTGTAACCGCAACGGAATATAATCCTCTTTATAAAAATTTTAGCCAGAGAGGTAGCAAGGTGGTTGAATGGGTAAAAGCACTTGCCACTGAGTCTGGCTACTTAGGTTTGATCTTAGGATGCACGTGGGTCAAAGAAGAAAATGACTCAAGGCAGTTGTCCTCTGACCTCCACAAATGTTACATAGCAAACAGCATGTACATGTACATATACAGACACATAAACAAACAAACATATACATGTACATATACAGACACATAAATAAATAAATAAATAAATAAATAAATAAATAAATTGTTTTTTAATCATTAAGGTTGTTCTGATTTAATATTTAGTGGGTTATTTATTTCAATTTACACTTGTCTAACTTAGTGACTTCTCTGTGCCACAAATTCAGTACTGGTGCACTGTCCCCACAGAAGGTTAGTATGCAACTGTGATTATGTGGGTAGTTATTAGAATTATAGCACCCAAGCACTGCAAATCTTTTAGCTTTCTTGTCTCAGACTTAGGTCAGTGATAGTCAAGGTAGATAGTTAGCAATTATATTTTCTCTCTCCCATTCACCTTTTCTCTGGATAAGAGGGTTTTCTAATTGAGAGATGTTTATGAGATCTGACTTTTATCTGTTATCTGTATATACAAATAAAGACCATCTTTGTTCTTCTATTAGCACGTGAGAATACCTGGGCTACTGAGTATAACAAATTCTATGCCAACTGCAATCCTAAATCTCCAACTTCACTCTAGCTTTGACCAGATGACCTTTCCCTAAGGCTGCTCAAGCACTTATTAATTATAGTCAGTATGATTTCAATTGCTATTTGTTCCCTATGCAGAATCCTGTGTGTGAAATGAAAATTGGTTTGTGTGATTTTTTCAAACAGTTGGGTCAATGACCATAGTAGAATTGAAATCTCACCCTTCAACTATGCTGAAAATATTTGGCAGCATTTCCAAAGCTTATGAGAGCTGGGTTTGATGCCTATGACTTACTGAGTACCAGGCAGTATTCTCATCTTTAATGAATTTTTGTTGTTGGTGGTGGTGGTTTTTTGTTTTTTGTTTTTTTTTTTTTGTTTTGTTTTTTGTTTTTTTTGTTTTGTTTTGTTTTGTTTTTTTGAGACAGGGTTTCTCTGTGTAGCCTTGGCTGTCCTGGAACTCACTTTGTAGACCAGGCTGGCCTAGAACTCAGAAATCCGCCTGCCTCTGCCTCCCAAGTACTGGGATTTAAGGTGTGTGCCTCCACGCCTGGTATTTTAATGAAATTTAAAAGAGAAGCTGTAAGAATATGTTCAAAACCCTAATTTTGGCTTTCCTTTTAAAATAAATGCAGGAATTTCAGTATATTTATATTTGGTGGTAACCTCAGAAATCCAACTTTTGAACTGAGTGAGAAAAGCTAAATCTCAACAACAGCTATACTTAAAGAATATCCTAGGAAGCAACAGGCCAAGGGCAGAATTTAGGAGAGCAGGAGGCAGAGCCCGGGCATGGGCCAGCAGTCTGAGGAGTGGTGCTTGTTGCTGGCACACCATGTGAATCTGATGAGTCGTCCTATGAAGGAACAGAGCCATTTGCAACACAACTGCTGTTTGGAAAGGTCATCTTCTTACTGAGCTTGGCTGTCTGCTACATGCTCCCTGTGAAGTAGAAGATCCACAAACATTTTAAAGCTCCTGGCACTACTGACTTTGGATCTGTGGGCAGTATTTGGATCAATAGCAGTATTGTTGTCAATGGAAAAACTCAGAGACACACACACACATGTACCCTAGGTTAGCTTCACACTTACATGTTCCTGGGGATTGCTTTAACTTGTGGTATCCCTGGCCCTGCCCCCCCCCCCACCCCCCAATGACTGGATTCGTAAGAATGCACAGCCGAGCCTGGTTCATGTGTGCTGAGGACCAATCCCAGGACTCTATGCATGCTGAGTGCTGAGAACTGAACACATGGACTCACACATCATACATACATGGGTAACCTCTCCCATTTACCCCCGAGATTCAGATTTTTCAGCCATCTCTCCAGCATACACATTAAGCATTTGAAAATAGAAACTACTGATATTGGATGATAGCAAGGTTCAGAAGACCTTCCAGAGGATTTCTAGGATCTTCTGTCCTCAAGGAATCCATTACAGACTTCTACTTGCAGAAAAAAAAGCAAGAATGGCTGATTAGGACAAAACATACTCCCAAGGGAGGAGTTGGGCAGGAAGAAAGAGATAAGATGGAAACCACTCTGCCATAAAGGACCTGGGCTCTTCTGGCTCACAGCCACCCATCATGGCTCCTCTTAATGGGGCCCTGGGTGCAGCTTGGATCCTTACACTTACTGGCAAGTACTTGGCCAACTGAGCCATCCCCCAACTCTGTGTTGTCTTTTCTATACATCCTCAAGCTGCTATAGACAAAAGAGAAGTGAGACATTTTCTCTCCCTAAATCTGGGCCAAACTATGAAGATACTGCTTCCCTTTCCAGTGTCAGTCTCAGTCTGTGACAGGGGTCAGGAGTGGACCTGCCTGGCTTCCCATTTACAGTAATGCAGAGTAGCTTCAATGACAAATGGCCCCATGGACATCAATAGGTTTCTCCATTGCTCCCACTCTACAGCTCAGTTGGGCACTGCTCAACTGAGCTGCACATATATTCTCCCTCTACAACCCACGATAAAGGAGTGGATGTTCTCTGGAACATTCCAACTCCACTGCAGAGGCCCAGAACAGAGTAACAATCACTGGTGTGCACCATGTTTCTAAGGCTTAAGCTGATGAGTCACACCCTCAACACCTGCTTCTCAGGTCACCTCACAAACCAGGCTTTATTACTATGCCATAAAAGAAACAGGAGACCCCAGATCTTGTGAAATGTTTAAATGGCTTTAAACTTTATTAAGTAAAAATTGCATAAGCACAAGCATAAGATAATGAATAGAAAAGTTAAATACAAAGTATCACATGTAAAATAGATTATTATATAACTTGTGGATTCAACCGTAAATACTAAATCCCCAATTTTCCACAGTGGGAATATTAATCTAATGAGAAAAAAATCTCAATTTCATCTTAATATATACCAAAATTTTTAAGAAAAAATTTTAAATTGAATTGAACTTTTCAAAACAAGTAACAGTTCAATACAGCAATAGATGGGGTTTGTATTCAGTGAGACCTGAGATAGAAATGAACTTTTGCCATTATAGTTACTTCAAGTCAACTTCCAAAACTAAGACATGTCTGGGAAACAATGAGTCTTTAAATGACCATGGTGCTTCCCTTACTAGTCCTGGAGTCCAGTCAGTAGTTTGGCTGTAGTTCTACATCCTATACAGGTCTAGTAAAATACGTTGGTGCAAAACAGCACCAGGCAGTGCAACTCATTTTCATTTCTCATACTATTTTCAAATTAAAAAAAAACATTAAAACAAAACAAAAACACCACCACTATCTCCTGCTTCAATTTAACAGCATACAAGTCCAGCATTAGAGATGCTAGTGAAGAGCTTCAGCCTCTTCCTGCTCATGTCCCTCCTGGCACTGTGATGAGCCATCATTTCAGAAATAGACACTTCAAACAAGGACTGGAGGATGGGAAATGACAATGGCCAAGGTTTGCAAGTGAGTTAAGGAAAACAATCAGTGGAGTGGGGTCAGGAAGACAAAAACAAACAAACAAAAAAACACAAACAAAAAACAAAACAAAACAAACAACAAAACCAAAAACACAAACAACAAAACCAAAACATAAAAAAACCAACATAAACCAAAAATAAAACCACAAACAAAAGAAACCAAACCTCAAAACACACGAACACAAAACAACAAAGGACAAAAAGCACAAACAAAAAATATAAAACAAAAAACAAAAAAACAAACAAGAAATCACTAAGAAAACACAAAAAACAAAAAAACAAAAAAACAGAAACAAAACAAAAAACAGAAAAAAAAACAAAAAACCCAAACACTCAATGAAACATTAAACAAACAAACAAACAAAAAAACACACACAAACAAAAAACAAAAATAAATCAAGCAAAATAAAACAAAAAACATGAATTCATTTAATTCCAGCACTAAAACAGTATTTCTTGAACACGTGGTCTCCTGTGGGTTGGGCAGCAGCAGATTCTAAGCTTGCAATAGTTGCATGCATCCTAGAGATGGCATTAGGGCATCAGTCCCACATCCCACGTGAGGACTATATTGAAGAGAGTGGGCTTCATCCAGTGAGACAGCTCAGTACCTGTTTTTAATCTCTTCACCTCATCCTACCTGAGGTATATTAGAAACAGGGATGGGAAAGTACAGGGATGGGGACCATAGCAACCAGGTGGATGTTGTTACAGTAATTGACTGTGCAGGATTTCCCAGACCATCCTCTTCCTGAAGGTGGGCATGTGTTGCTGAGAAAAGGTCACAGGCTGGTCCCTAGCGATGTAATCTGCATATTTACAGGTAAACATTCCACAGTCACTCCCATTCAGTTGCAGAGGAATCTCCTCTGATGTCAAACTGTGCTGCTTCCACTCCAAAGGGTCCAGCTCAATGTTCCTGCGTGTCTTGCTCTCATTTTGTAAATATTGGAAGATGGTCTCACAGATAGACTTCCCTGTCTGTCCCATGGAATCGAGGTATACGATACTTCGTTTTCTTAAATCGATTACCACCAGGCTCCAGTGTACCCTCTGGTGAATAGGCACCAAGATGAGTTCTTTTTCAAAGAGATTGATGCCTCGAGACCATCTTTTCACGGAACTGTAACCGCCATGCTTTAGCTTGGGGTAAAAGAAAGTGCTAAAGACATGCAGAGCCGGGTAGCCTTGGTTTTCATTTCTTTCAACCAGAAGGTTCATGTAGAAATTGATGACCTCATCATTGAGCCACTGACCGTTCTCCAGGGTCTGGATATCTCCTCTGCTGATTTGCAACTTAAATCTGGAAATTAGGATTTCGTCTTGGGGTCCTGGACCCAGTGCATTCTCAATTTCCTTCTCCATGTCCTCTGTAATATCAAGGATTTGATCCATTTCTCTGCCCTTTTCTTGGTCTGTGGGAGGCTTTTTCTCTGCTGCAAGTACTGCCATCTTGTTGGGGAGTAAGCTATCGCCTCTGCCACTATCCAGGATGACCTGAGCCTGTGTTCCTGTTAAATCAGGCTCCAAGATGTACCCCCTTCTTCCTTCAACCTTTACACAACCTTTCTTCTCTGTAACAGATTTCTCCTCAGAACACCACTTGTCTCTCTCCTCTGGTGAAGGATATTCTTTTAGCGGATCAACAGTACATGGCTCTTCTTCTCTTTGAGATGATTCTGATCCGTGACTGTCTTCTGACTGGCCCCCTTTGATCTTCTGGGCGTTGGTAATGATTCGCTGAAGGTTTTGAAGCAACCTTCTTTTGGAGAGTAAGCTATCGCCTCTGCCACTATCCAGGATGTTCTGAGCCTGTGTTCCTGTTAAATCAGGCTCCAAGATGTTCTCCCTTCTTCCTTCACTCTTTACACAACCTTTCTTCTCGTTAATGATTCGCTGAAGGTTTTGAAGCAACTTTCTGTTCTTTTCCTTTTGGGGGCTTTGTACGTTTTCCTCCGTGGAGGAATAGTGCCGCTTACGACCCTGGCCACCATCAGCAGGCTTCCTCCCAGTCACATCCGGCTCTGGAGGGCCTTCGGTCAACTCTAGTTGTTTTGGAGACTCTCCCTGGGGTTTCCGTACCTGACCCTTGCTAGGCTGTTCTCTTGGAAGCTCTAGGTCTTGAGGCTCCTGAGGGGTCTTGTTCTGAGCCTTGCCAGGCTCTTTAAATACGGTCCCTCTTCCATCCTGGCATTTCTTTTTTGGACCTTGTCCCAAAGCTTCAGACTCTATCTCTGTCCCGTTTTCATGTTGGTACTTTCGTTTTTGCCCTTTTTCTGAAGCTTCGGGCTTCATCTCCAACCCAGGTGGCTTAGGTTGGACTGCTTTTTAGAGGGTGTTACTTTTTGGTCGTTCAATCTGATGTCCGAAGAATCGCTTCTTCCAGTAGATGGTTGGTCCAAGGTCGCGAACCTAGGAGGCTCCTTTATAAACAGTTGACTTTGCAGGTCAGGGTCAATCAAAGAATGGAGATAATTAAGCAGACCGATTGGTGAATAGTCAGAGCTTGGCAGTTCACCAGGGGTCCACTCTGGAAAACTCGGAGGAGTTCTAAGGATACTTCCTCAGAAGTATCCTTCTTGGGTGCTGTAACCAGCTAAATAGCGAAAATCTCAAAATCGGACAAATCGTCCTAGTTAACCACTAGTAAGACACCGGGCCTAAACCTAGCAGTTAACACATCGGAGGCAACCTCACGAATGATGTTTAACTCAGAGAGTTGCCCCTAGACATAGCCTTCAAGGTTCCATAGCTGGTTGTGATGTCACCTGAAAGGATGCTAAGCAACATTTTTGGAGGGTGGAAGCCCTCCCCAACTCCAACTTGGTCCATGGTTTCAAAGCACTCCTTTGCCTGAGTGGCAGGTTTGAATGTATTGATATATATCACAGTTCTTTGGCAGAACACAGGGTTACTTACCTAAATGCTCTCAGCATAGTTCAGCTGGACATAACTAGTACATTTGTCTTTTAGGAAGCTGTCCCATCATGGTCAATTATAGAAATTTAAGTGCCCTTCAAAATATCTTCTCACACTTAATATGCTTGCTAATTACAACGAATAAATAGAATTTTACAGTTATAAAACCTAGTAGGTAGTGTTGTGTGACAAAATTTCTTTCTCCTCTGCATAAGGAGCCCAGGAAAGACCAAAGTGCCCATACCACCAAAGTCCTACTTGATGAACCAATAAGTTTTATTGGGGTTACTTATAGGAATATGGGTGAGGGGCTAGTTACAGGAGCAGAAATGACTCAAAGACAGCTGCATTGCCAAAGCCTACCCAGTGTAGGTGACAGCTCACAAAAGCTGGGAACCTGGAGAAACTGCACGGCACATAGATAGATCAAAGGGCTGAAGAATGTCCTTCCCAGTAACCTCAGTTGGTCTAAACTTCTTCCAGACAGTTGGTATGAGGGTGGCTCTTTTGAGAGTCTTCTTTGCAGCTCAACTTCCTTTCATCTGAGAAGGACTCTCAGCTTTTATTGCTCTCTGGCAGGGAAGGAGCCTAGTGAATCTGATCAATTTCAGGGACCATTTTGAGAACTTTTGTTGCCTTCCTGCCTGAGGGGCTTCCTTTCAGACCAAATGAAGGGTGGAATGGTTCAGTGTTTCAATATTGGAGGAAACTTGAGAAAATGGTACCAATTTACCAAGGATCAATCCCAAAGAGAATAAATAAAATCTCACCATTATCAATAGGATCCATTGAGAAAGATACACCACTACTTCAGTTACAATCCTACCAATAACACAAGCCCTGAACTCCTCTCTAGAAAACAGTAGGAAGAATTCAACTGTAGCTGTAGTTACAGAGGAGGGTGTTTTCTGTGGGTCCTAGAATCTGAACTCCAGCCACCATGATTAAACAGCAAGCACTTTACCTTCTTGTCCATTTCAACCACCCCCCACCTTGAGCATGTCTTTGATCTACTCTCAAAGGTATGAAGATATTTTTACAAAAATGTGAGAAAATAATTGAGACACATACTATTTGGTTTTTTCCACTGAAAATATTAGCAAAATGTGCACATATACCTACAGCAATGATTTACTCTAAGGAAAAAAAATGTACTTATTTTTTTCTGTAAAAGGTTTGAATTTCTTGTGATTGTTATTTCCCCAGGTATCATTTTGTTTGTACCAGGCTTCTTTCTCTTCTTTCTAATTACACCTTTGAAGGATTTGTTCCTATACCAAGAAAAAATCTTGAAACTACCACATTGGTCTTATATTGCTGAGTAACTTTGCAGGACTGCCTTTGTGATGGTTAACACTGTGTTTAGAGGATACATTTATTGTGCTAGGCTTGAAAAAATAAAATTGTTTTTAGGTTGCATAAGCCCTGAGGAAATTATCTTGAATGTACCCTGTCAGGTAGCCTGAGATGGACCACTTCCTGGTACCGTTGAGGTACTCTTAAAAAAATTGCTGAATGTTGCAAAATATTTCAGTGCCACAGCTGTTCCTACAAAGTGATGGGTCACAAGATTAAACAGGCTAATGGTTTAGTTTTGCTTTTTACAAACTGCCCGCTTGCTTGTATGTCTGAAGCATCTGTTGGACGTGTCACTAAATCAAGTCTTGCCTGCTCTGGGAGAAGATATGAGTTACTTTGGCTTCCCAAAATTGTTACTTTGTAGGTTTTGCCTATATAATCCTTTAACTACTAATAGCCCTGGCCTTATCTAGAGAATTCTCTCTTTGTTGGCTCCGGTCAGTCTTTTAATAAAAATGCCTCTATTTCCTGGAAAAAAAAAAGAATATTCTAGGAAATGCAAAAACTTCCATGTGTAACTTTTTAAAATATCAGCTTCGAAAACAGTGAGAAATTGTCCCTCCTATCTATATTCCTGTAAGTCTTTGTAAGATGGAATGGAATTTTGATCATTAATTTAGATATTGAATCTGAATAAATGTCCAAATTGAAGAACAAAGGTAGAAGGGAAATACACCAGCAATGGAAGTAAATGCCCAGAGAATACACATCCAGCCCAGGATCTCCTAGAATTTTGAGTTTCAAAATATGAAAGACAGAATTTCAATAAAGTCTTCCAATGACTCCACTTCGAAGATGCTATAGTCTGCACTAGTACTATAGACTATAGTCTCCCAGTACTAAAGTTAGTACCCTTGTAAACATACCTTAGTTCAGGCTTTGAGTCACATCTTTATAGATTATCTAAAAAGGAAAAGAAAAAGAGAAAGAAAATTCATCATTCAAAGACTACATTAGCAGAGATTGTTAAAGTGTTAGAATAAAGATAGCGGCGTAATGTATGAGAAATTACTATTACAGAAACTACAATTGTCACTTCTCATGCCCAGTCTGTTCTACTTTAGCAATTTAGCAATTTACAGTTACTAATAACTGTCATGGTGGCCAGCACATCCATGTCCCCATCATGAGAATATTTCTCTTGGTACAAGAAATCATAGTGTACAGAGTCGGGTAAGCCTGCAATAGGATTTTTAAAAGCTATAGGTGAAATGATTAATGGAACGTCATGAAGAATGCCAGGCTCATCCTCTCTCATGGGACACATATGACAATGGGAACAAAATGGGCAACACACTTTACCACCTTACCAATAGGCTCATTGTAAGAACCAAAATAATCAAAGGCCATTAACTACATATTATCTCCTAGACAGCATTTCCCATTTCGTTTCCAGTTTCTATGCAAATAAGTCATGATCACATCTTGTCCAACTGATAGTTGGGACTATACATTTACCAAGATTGTAAAAGTATAAAAATGACCCTTGGCTAATTTGTAAAGAAATTACCATTACAGAAATTACAGCATTCATTTTCTTTATTTCTTTTCTCTTTTAAATATTTCATTATATATACTTGTTTTACATGGCACTGAGCTACATACAAGGACATTTCCATACAAGTACATAGTGTATGTGGGGCATGTTATTCCCACGCCCCCCACCCTCAAATTTCTCACCCCTTCCCCTTCCTATTAGTTCCCTTTGTTCCTCTAGAGCAGTGGTTCTCAGCCTTCCTAATGCTGCAACACTTTAATACAGTTCCTCATGTTGTGGTGACCCCCAACCATAAAATTATTTGGTTGCTACTTCATAACTATAATTTTGCTACTGTTATGAATCGTAATGTAAATATCTGATATTCAGGATATCTAGTATAAAACCACCAAAGGGGTCATGGCCCACATGTTGAGACCCTTTGTTCTACCATCTAGACAATTGCACTGAAATCATTTCTCCTGACCAGCCTGTCCTGTCTCATACTGTTTACTACATTGTTTCAACGGGGTCATGGCAGGTTTTGTTTTGTTTTGTTTTGTTTTGTTTTTAGAGCCTACTATGGGCTCAGTGCTTAGATAATCTCATTTATCAATCACACAAGAATTTGGGACTAGTTTTGTTTATTTCTCTGCTTATTTTTGAATGGGGTCTTAAAGACAGTAAATGACCCAGCCCAGTGAAGATAGCATTAGAGGATAAAATGAAGATTCTATCTACTTAAGTCATTTGAAGTATATTTAAGACAGCCATTGGGAGTTCATTCCTAATACCATCAACTTGCAAGGAACAATTACTCATATTTAGGCTGGGAATGGTTGTGCACACTGAGAAAAGGTAGGCATATTTGGGTGAGTTTAAACCCAGCTTAGTTAATCTAGTGAGTTTCAAGGCAGCCTGAAACTACATAGTAAGACTCTGTCTCAATAAAATAAAATAAAATAAAATAAAATAAAATAAAATAAAATAAAATAAAATGGAGAGAGAGAAGAAGAAGAAGAAGAAGAAGAAGAAGAAGAAGAAGAAGAAGAAGAAGAAGAAGAAGAAGAAGAAGAAGAAGAAGAAGAAGAAGAAGAAGGGGAGAGAGAGAAAAGAGAAAAAGAAAAAAAGAAAGAAAGAAGAGAGAAAAAGAGAAAAAGAAAGAGAAAAAGGAAAAGAAAAAGAAAAAAAGAAAGAGAAAAATTATTCGTATTTTACCAGCTTGCTGAAAATCCCCTAAGAAGCTGGGGCTGGGTGGGTCAGACAGTACAAGCCACATGGTTTCTCAAAAAAAAAAAAAAAAAAAAAGTGGCATCATGTGAAGCAGGGTAAGACAGAAGATTAAGAAAGGGTAGGGTTGAATTGGGAAATACTTCCTTTCCTCAAATGCTAGGGCACAAAGGGCAGACAGACATATGGCACATAAGCCACACCTTCCTCAACATACATAACGGAATGATTTTTGCAGTAAGCCCAGGTATGACACCAATACCTTTCAAAACAGACCAGTGTGCAATGACAGTCACATTTAACAGCAAGAGAGACTATATTCTCCAAGCCTATACTGAAAGTTGAAGGCAGTGGTGGTGCACGCCTTTAATCCCTGCACTTGGGAGGCAGAAGCAGGCAGATTTCTGAGTTCGAGGCCATCTTGGTCTACAGAGTGAGTTCTAGGACAGCCAGGGCTACACAGAGAAACTGTGTCTCGAAAGAAGAGGAAGGAGGAGGAGGAGGAGGAGGAGGAGAAAAGGGAGGCAGGATCAGGTATGGGTGGAGACAGGAAAGAAACCCAGAGGGCCAGAAGAATGAATGAAAATATGCAGAATAGTAACTTTTGCCGGCCATGGTGGTGCATGCTTTTAATCCCAGCACTCAGAAGGCAGAGGCAGGTGGATTTCTGAGTTCGAGGCTAGTCTGGTCTACAAAGTGAGTTCCAGGACACCCAGGGCTATACAGAGAAACCCTGTCTCAAAAAACAAAAACAAAACAAAAAAAGTTGAATATACAAGGCATTGAAGAGACTCAATGTATTGATCTCTCTCATAGGAAAAAAAATGATAATGAAATAAAGTTACTACCTGATGAGATTCATAAGGATCCAATTTAAGTACTATTTTTCTATGTCTGTACCTCCTTTCTCCTTCCTTTTCCTCTTACCTCTCTCTTTTCTTTCTCTCTTCATATGCATGTGATAGAGACAGACAGGTGGATGATAGATAGATAGATAGATAGATAGATAGATAGATAGATAGATAGATAGATAGATAGATGATAGATGAAGATAAGTAGATAAATGATAGGTTGACTGATAAAAATAACTAGATAGATGATAGAGAGATAGAAAGATAAGGAGAGAGAGAAAGAGAGAGAGATGGAGACAGATATATGAGAGAGAGAGAGAGATCAAAAATATAGGTACTGGCAAAATCATTATCCAGTAATCTTCACAAACAGCAAGAGAGAATGTCTTTTCAGACCTACTGTTTCCATGCTGATGATCTATTCCTGCTAAAAACCAACAGATATTCACAGGTATTAGCAAGTAAGATCTACAAGTAAGATAATTAAGAAATCGTCCATATTTGACTCGACCTCTAGACCCACAGTTCCTGAGAATTATGTGAAGGAAGTATTCTTGCTCAATCATGTTTCTACCATATCATCAATCCCACAAAGAAACAGAGGAACTGAGCCAGCTCATTCTACCCGCATTTGCCTCAATTCTGAACCCAGGGAAGGAGAAGTTGGGCTTTAGCCTCATTTAGTGCTTCTGTGTGAAGCTGGAGGCATGACTACCTGGTCATTTGTTCAACATGCAACAAAAATGAATAGATATGCATGCATCCATTTGTACACTTGGAAATCTAGTAGCTTGTTTAGCAGGCATTTGTTAAGGGCCAGTGGTTTTCCAGGCATTCTTCTAGCAACTCCAGACATAGAGAGTAAGAAAACAGTTCCTACCCTCAGGGAGGTCAGTGGCCAGTTGAGCAGATGATGGTTAAAACACTGATGGATGGGGAAAAAAATGGCTGCAGGACCATGTGGAAGCCTAATGACAAAATTATACAAAGCCATAACAGAGAGGGGAACACCAAGTAAAGGTGTCTCATCTCTTGCCAAAGTTGTTTTGCATGTGGAACACTTTTTTAGACATGCAGACTTTCCAAATTGTTGGACTATTTATCTCCAAATTCTTAAAGCCTTAGGAGAAATGCTATCTCCCCCCACCCCATTCCAAGTTCCAAATGGACTCAAGCTGGACTTCACAACCTTCCCACAGTTACACTAATTCGGTGCTACTCTGCCCAACTGCTTATCTCTGATAAGGACATCATTGGCAGAAGAACAAAATGCAAAGCTCAAAGGAAAAGGGGCAAGATTAGCACTATTGGCCTAGATCACAACTATGTTCGTATAACCAGAAACCTTCAAAATATCCACTAAAGTGTTCTACTGTCAAAATAAGAGGCTCCAGTGAGATTGAAGATTTTCCTACATCCCAAGAGCAACCAGACATAGTATAAGATGCAGTTATCTACAATATAGTAGCAAAAACTCCACAAGAATTGTCAGATAGATTTACATTCTGATACTGCTGATGGTAGCAATGAAGTCAGTGATATTGAATAAACAGGCTCTAGGGCAGGGGAAAGCACTTTGCCCCTTAGAACTCTAAGCATGTCAAACAGATATGTAAATGAAGTGTTGTCTTAAATAAATTACGTTTTTTAAAAGTAGTTGTTACATCTGGGAGTATACAGAGATAGTTCAAAATGCAAAGAAGCCATTTAAGCCTTCAATGGGAAATAAATATAACTCCTTTTCAGGGCCAGGACTTGTGGAATACAAATGATGGCATGTCATGTGACAATAAAGACCCCAGTGTGTGCAAAGAAATATAGGCATATTGAATACAGCATGGTCTATGGTGACAAGAAACAAACAAAAGAAAATTTTCTTTTCCCTCTCCAACAGTAAGGCAGTGGTTAAATGAATTGTAATGCATAAATGCAATGGTGTCCTCTGTGATCATGTAACACATCGTTGATCTTTGTCTTAATATAAAAGAAAGCATTAATAAGTGTAATGTTTTATCTTATTTACTTATTTATACATGTGACAGTTTGAGTTTCTGAGCAATACACACAACGATAATAGAAATACTCATCAATCATCCACATATCTATCTATCATCTCTCTCCCTTCTATTTCTCTCTTTGTTCTCTCTGCTGCATCCTCAACTGAACAATGCCTGGGATGCAGTCAGTACAGAGTAAGTGTATCTTCAGTGAATGAATCAATTTAGAGTGCTACCTTCCTGTGTCCAGTGTGTAGTAAATTCTTAATGTTACACGTGACTATATGGCGATGGCAAGAGAAAGAGGAAAAGCCTTCCAAGGAGAAGAGATAGATCGTGCAGCCTGTGCTGTCACAATCTGCCACAAAAGCAAAGAATCACTGCTTTCCAAACCTACTGCTGAAATGCTTCAGGGTCCCAGTTGAACTTCCCCACTCTAATGCTCTTTCCT
Source organism: Mus musculus (assembly GCF_000001635.26). NCBI lineage: Eukaryota > Metazoa > Chordata > Mammalia > Rodentia > Muridae > Mus > Mus musculus. The sequence goes on from NC_000081.6 coordinate 63,500,537, forward strand.
AGAATATGGCTCTATTAAAAGATTTAGCGACTCAGCAGCACAGAGGATACTCAATTTCCTCCCTGGGTCCTATTCTTGAAAGGTCAGGCCCCACTGACTTCCCATTTCCCATCCATTGTCACAGTTCATTGTTCTTCCCCCATCACAAGGAGTAAGCAGCACAATTACATCACTGGTCTCCTACCCCTTCAACCAGCTTTTCAACAGAGAAAGATCAGCCTCTCTTCTCATGTGTGACTCTGTGCCTGGTGCACAGAAATTGCTCTGGATTTTCTGTAGAATGTCTGTTTCTTTGTTTATAGATAAATGGTAGGTTTATCTAAAGCTACAGATTCCTCACAACATCCTTGTAAAATGGAAAGTAAAGATAGTGAGCCGGACTTGTGCCTGCCTGCAGCCCTGGAGGACAAAGAGCTTAGAGCAAGACAGACCAGGACTTGAATCCCAGCCATTCTAACTCCAAAGTACAGTCTTTAAACTTGAGCCCGACTTTATTCTAGGCTTTCAGTCTCAGCGCCGTTCTTCTCCTATCATTGATGGTAGCATTGCAGATCTCTGTCCTGGAGACAGCAGGGAGGGAATGTAAGACTTGGTGGACATGAGTTTTCACATGTGACAAGGGACCATCTCAACTGCCTTATTAGAATAGACTTCCGCAGACTTATCCCTGGGAACCTATGTAAAAGAGAAACATCTAGGTAAACCTTGTGTGTTCAAACCACAATGTGATAAGAAAAGTCCCTTTATTCCCCTTCTGAGGTAGAATAGCAAGGCTGATTAATGAAGTAGCAGAAGCAAGAGTGAAACATGACCCAGGGAAGAAACTGACTGACCACAGTGAGGTCCTCAGTGCTTTGAAACTTCAGCTAGCCTCTGGAAATCAAAACTTAGTGCATTAATGTTGTTTCCTTCTAGTTGTGATCTCCTGTAAGTTTTAAATTATCTTAGACTTTCTAAGTCTAAACTATATTCTGTGTGTGGGTGGGGGGGGGGTTAAGTTATCACAACTAACAACATCTCCATGGGTTCATATATTAAAAAGCAGCTTAGAGTCAATCAAGTAAACCCATAAAGCCTTGGTAGCTAAATAAATATAAATTTCAAATCCATGAAATGTTTGTATAAGTTCTCACCCAAACATCCAGAGACTAAGCCACCAATCAAAGAGCGTACATAGGCTGGTCTACGATCCATAGTACATATATAGCAGAGGACTGCCTTGTCTGGCCTCAGTGGGAGAGGATGTAACTAACCATGTAGAGAATTGATGTTCCAAGGAAAGGGGATGAGGGAAGCCAGGTGAGGGGTGAAGTAGGCAACACCCTCTCAGAGGCAAAGGGGAGGGGTGCTGGGGTGAAGAACTCTTGGAGGGGGATGTGGGAAGGGGGGCAACATTTGGTATGTAAATAAAACAATGAAAATAAAAAATAAAAGACAATGAAAAGTACACTCTCCCTTTTGTCAGAGGGATACAAGTTAAAATTAAAGTAACATTGCTTTGTCCAGTTAGATTAGTTTAAAAGCAGTGTAAAAGCCACACTACTTTTCAGAGCATAGAATTCATAAAATGGCATTTCCTGGGCGCTATGTCTTAAGAGCTACCATAAATGCTCTGCATATGTTTTCATAGTGTAATAGTCTCACAGCCTGTGATATTGTTGGTATCAGGATCTCAGAAACCCGAGATATCACGTAGGTGGGACCAGTACACCTGTTGCCAAGGCAACAGCCATCCTATTCCCAGAATCCATTTGGCTCACCTCCCAGATTTACCTGTGATTATGTCATCATCCACATATAAAGAAAGGCCCCCTGATCTCTATCTCTATCCCTCTCCCTCTCCTTCTCTCCCTCTCCTTCCCCCTCCCCCTCTCCCTCTCTCCCTCTCCCTCCCCTTCCCCTTCCCCTTCTCCCTCCCTTCCTCCATCCCTCTTTCCCCCTTCTCTTTACACTGTCATCTTGACAATAAATCTCATGTGGAACTGTGTGGCCTTATGTGGTCCCTCTGAAGCTGTGCAATGGTCAAGATCATAAAAGATATAGCTATGGTTTTCAAGGCTGGCTATAAGATGAAAAAAAAATTACCTAAGGGTTGAGGGCTGAGTTTTAAAATACAAGTGACCTTTGGCCCAAATTTAATGTTTATATAGCTCATACATAAGCTATAGAAAAAACTATTTACATCAAAATGCCCTCTAGTTAGCAGTTTATAATACTAAATGTTGTAAATAAAGTATTCCAAACAATTTTTAAATGGCTAATATTTATTCAACAAATTTTTATGAAAATTTTAAAACAGTTAAGAAACAATTTTAATAACACAACAAAATACTCCTATTATAAATTTAGGAGAACAAAAGAAATACCCATCTTTCATCTACCATATATTATTTCACTAAATGTGCCACACTGTATGCAATACGTAGGTTTTTTTTTTAAAGATTTATTTATTTATTTATTTATTTATTTATTTATTTAATGAAAGTACACTGTAGCTGTCTTCAGACACTCCAGAAGAGGGCACCAGATCTTGTTACAGATGGTTGTGAGCCACCATGTGGTTGCTGGGATTTGAACTCAGGACCTTCGGAAGAGCAGTCAGTGCTCTTAACCGCTGAGCCATCTCTCCAGCCCCAATGTGTAGTTTTTATATATTTCTGTTTATTCATCAACATTTGGTTTTCAGTTTATTCTATGAGATGGTGATATAATTGAAACTATGAGGTGGTAAGAAAGTTGATAAATACTTGTTAAACTATGTGAGCCTCTACCAAGATCTGTGTGGTTCCAGGAATAAACCTAAATACCGAAAATCATTAGAAAATATAACTATAAATGTCAAAATTATTGATCCAGATGTAAGTAGAGTTGCCTTCAAGTAATAGTGTAAAAGAGGATGAGTATGTTGAAGTATTAAGAATAATTTTATTTTGTCAGTGTGTGTGCATGTATTTGTGAAAGAGAGGGGGCAGGGAGAAAGAGATACACATGTGCACACACGTGTGCACCTATGTGTGTGGACATCAGAGATCAACATCAGGTACCTTGCACAGTCACTATCCGCTTTGTTTCTTGTGGCACTCAAATAACTTGGAGCACCAGTGCTCTATGTTGGCTGACCTGCAAGTTCCAAAAATGCACCATTCTTTACCACTACCACATCCCCACCCCATACCTATTGTTGGGGTTACAGAGGTGCAATTCCCGCCCCCCCCCAGGCCCTCATTCTTAGACTGCAAACACTTAAGCAACTGAGCTGTCTCCCCAGCCCTACAGGATCCCTTTTTAAAGTGAAAAATGTTTGAAGTGGTGCCATGTCGATATCACTCATTTTATCAGTGTAACACTGTGGGATATTTGTTCCTCATATTTCCAAAATGAGGTATAATTAGCATATTAATGCGTCTTCCTGTTGTAGAGGGCAGGAGGTCCTTGTGCTCACAGAGAGCTCTAGGGAAATCAGGAACATTAAATTAGAAGGCTTTTCTCATTGGAAGGGATTTACACCTGTTTCTGCCTGGAAAGCTGCAATTGGATGCAGTTGATAACCTGGTGATCTTTGCTATCTGTTGGGTCAAGCTCTATCTGAATCCCCCAGACTATGTTTATCCCAGACTCCTGAGCACTGTATCTCAGCCAATAGAAATCATTCTTAGGAAAGAGGTGCCATGTGCCTTACAAAAGAGTCTACTATTGTGCTTATTCCAGACCCTCCTCCCTAGAACTTTATACTGAGCATCATTGCTCAGCCAATAAAACTGGTTCTTATGGAAGAGGTCACAGGTAATCTGCAAAAGACACATACTTTGCACAGGAGTTTCTATGTAGTGGTACCTTAAGTTTTGCTGTGACTATTTTCTGGCAAGGTAGAGTCTTTCAGAACATATTGTTTCCTTTTTGCCTGTGCTTAAGCATGTCAAAAATTAAGTGCTTGGGGTCAGACTCTAGAAGTTTGAGTCAACACCGACTATTTGTGTTGTGTTTCCTTCTTGCTTCGTGCAGAGCATTCCTCCACAGGCCATAGGATTATCAAAGACTCCCACATCCTATATTGATTTCCAAAATGATACTTGTCATATGAATGTATGTTAATAGTGTTACTTTTGGATAACCTTACTGCTTCATGGTAATCCAACAACATGACAATTTATGTATTCATTTATTTTTATTTCATTCACTTTCCAATTTTTATACACATAATTTTACATTGAATACATAGCTAGATTTGGAGTTATTGGGTTATAAATAAAAGTATGCTAACCAGATGGTGGCATAAGCCTGTAATCCTAGCAGTAACTGGTAGAGGCAGGAGAATCAGAGTTCAACCACATTCTTGTATATACAGATAGTTCAAGTCTACCCTTAGATACATGAGAAGATTTCCTTAAAATAGAATAGAGATATGCTTATTTGAAAACACAGTTTCCTCTATCTGCATTACAGAATGCACTAACTGTATCCTACCTAAGAAGTACATTGACTGTTCCCTATGCTAATCAGCTTTTTCTGCTTCTTCACTCTATAAGAAGGCAGGTGGCTCACAGCTTCTCCTCTCAAGCAATCAGTAAAAACTAGCTAGCATTTTGACTCCCAAGGAATCTCAACTTCCCAGGGGAAAGACTGGGAAAGGTCATCCCAAACCAATAACCTGCCTTAATCTGGGTAGCTAGAACTGCAAAAGTGGATAATGGGTGAGTGAGATACCTTTAGTGAATAAAAGTGCTTGCCACACAAGTTTAATTACCTGAGTTTGGATCTCCAGAATCCACATAACATCCTGAGGGAGTTGCAGAAGTTTACCTGTAGTCCTAGCACCCTTTTCATGGAGATGGGAAGTGGAGACAAGAGAATAAAATGATGTTATTGGGACAGCTAGCCTCACTTATTCAGGGAGAAGATCCCTTGTCTAAAATAATGTGGAAGGTGAAGACTCAAATCTCAATATTGTCCTAGAAACTTTACGTATGCTATGGTAGACCCACACCCTCACACAAATCACAAAGACACGCAATTAATAATAATAAAAGTGGGTGGAAAGCTCATAAGGAACTCTGAGGGTTCATGTTATTATGGGATGGCAAGGCAGAAGCTTTCAGAACACAGCTGCTTGGATAGCAATAGAAACATCCATTCAGGCCACAAAAATCCTCTCCATCCTCCTCACTACTGAAGATGACCCAGCCTTCCATGTTGGCTCTCCCTAATGATCAACATCAAAGTCCCCCACTTAAAGGCCCTGCTTCTTGGTTATTACTTGGCAAGATCCCCTCTACCTGAAACTTTCTTGGTATCATAAATTACAGCAGAGATCACTGAGTCCCAGATCCACAGAGGAGAGAGAAAAATAAAGTTCAAACAAAGCCATAGTAATACATCTAACCTGAAAACCTCTTTCCCCCAGCTAAGCAATTGTAGACAGATGGCCTTTCCGGGGTGATATATAATGTGAAAGATTTTATCTTGGAAAAAGGAAAAATAGGAAGTTGTTGACATGTGGCCTTTTCTAAGCCTGGTGGCCTATGTTCTAGTTTCAGTGAGGGCGTGTAACAATTATGGGACATGTCACTTTCACTGCCAAACCAGTCATGAACAGAAGCTTTGGTTTTCTGAGTATATTTCATAATCTAAGCTTCCAGTTGAGGATAAATACTAAAATAAATACAGTAATTTGTGACCTCAACACCTAGTCTCGGCTTAGCCCCAGATCCACAAAGTGACCTCATCTAAAATAATTTTTTAGCTTCTCATTCTATATCTATAACAAGGACAATGTTTAATATGCTATTTGTAAAGATCCATAAAGATTAAATATTTTGTATTATTGACACTCATCAATACATGTTTCTAGACAGAAATAACCATCACCATATCTAGGAATGATAATGTTAAGAACAGTGTTGATTGGCAATGAAGACCAATTATATATCTCATAATAATGTCTGCTGTGTAGTTACATGTTTGTGTATCTATTATCTCATTTGTTCAATCAATCTACCACCATGCAAGGTAAGTTACTATCACCTTCATTTAACACTTCAGGAAACAGAGACATGGAGAATAATGCAAGAGGAAGGATCAGGAATCAGGAGCCTGATATATCACAGGTAGCTGAACAGTTCTCAGTTAAAAAGTGTTTCATAATACATGTTAATCTCTTTTTTTAAACTGAGTAAAAATAGGGTGTTTTGCAGACATGATGAAGTCACAGTTACAATCAGGTATATCTATGTGTCTGGTTCTTGACCCATCCATTAAAAAGTCACATTGGAGCAAAGAGAAAGATTTTCTTCCCACTGTCATATTGTGTGCAGTTGACAGTGCAGAGAAAGAAAATATTTCAGATGACCCATTCAGAAGATTGCTTGAGTAAATCCTAACTCTGCTACTTTAAAAGTGGTACATGCATGTCTATATTATCTCACATCATTTTGCTGAGCAGACTCTGCAAGCAGCAAGCATTTCTGCTTCTACAAGTACATTATACTTTCATTCAGCAGTTTGCTCTTAACATTAATAATGTGGGCTTATAAACAACATGTCTTCAAAATTGCAAGCATCCTATAGTCCTGGAATTATATTAAAGTATTTTAATTTATTTTATTTAGTAGCTTTAGATTTTCATTAAAATAATATTTTTCAGATGGTTTGGTTTATTTTTAATTAGACATAGATAAGACAGATGCCAAGCAAATTGTTTACATTCAGCACTGATACATCCAACCTTTTCAGGGTCTCGTTTTACTTCTTTGGGTCCCTTCTGGACTATAAAAAAATTAATGGCTAAAGCGTCAATTAGCTTTGTTACTATTTGAGTGGTCTGTTTTTGTTGTTTTTTTTTTTTTTGTTTTGGTTGATTGGTTAGTTGGTTGGTTGGTTGGTTTTGGTTTTGGTTCTGTATTGGGTCCTTCCTGGCTTTGGTAGGGTCAAATTACACAGTTCTTGTCCCTGGGATATAGCCAGGAGGCATGAGCCTCCATGAGTGTTGATGGAAGCTGTGGGTGTAAAGCTTGTTTGTATAATAATGTACATATTTTATGTTCCTCCTTCAAGAAATGCCCCCCTTCTTAATGTTAATAACTCCATGATAATCAGAGACACAAGTCCAGGAGGCAAAGGTGTAGCTCATGTCTCATCAAAATGATAAATTCTGGGACCTTCAGGACAGATGTTAAGGCTGTGGAAAAGAACTCTAAAACCATGAGTTCAAATACACATAATTTCTTAACTATGCTAAATATAAGGATGCAGTATGAATTATGAGGGGCTTCACGAATCTAAAGGAACAAAAGCAGCGGCACTGTGAGCCAACTTGTCAGAAAGATAATAGAGAAGGAGATAAAGAGATTTAGGTCATCAGCTTGGACCCACAATTTGACTTTGAATCATTTGTTTTCACCAATCTTAGACACTCTTTCTCTCAGAACTCTCTCAGGCTTATCCTTGGCACTTGTGGCTTAATAATTTGGCAAGTTTCATAGGATTCACCTGAGATATCCCACCTCAGTTCCACATGCGGTTGGCCTGCTTACATGGGCACTAGTAGTACTCTGGCCACTGATAAACCTCACTTGAATGTCTAACAAGTAGCTACCTGTTGGTAGAGGTTATGATCCTAGTTTTTTCCAGAACAATAAAATGGGGATCATCCCTGAACCATCACTTACAAAATATTTTCATTTATCGCATTGGATACTTCAAATTGTCCACAATAGGTCATGATATCTGCAGAAAATGGAGGTCTGATAAAACTATTTTTTCTTTCTTTTTTTCATGGAGAAAAATATTGATTCTGCAAATACGGATATTTTTACTATTTTCTTTACCATTTATATCCCTTTTTGATTTATTTATTTTCTCTTATTACTCTAGCTAAAACTTTGAGCACTATCCTAAATAAGAGTGGAGAGAATTGGACACACTATTTCATGATAGATTTTTAGAGGAAATGCACTCAGTTGTTCCATGTTTGCTCTAATGTTGGTTATCAGTTGTTCATATAGCCATTATTTTGTTCAGATATTGTGATGGTTTATATTGTTTGTTGACAAGATCTAAAACTACCTTTGAGGAAAATCTCTAGGCATGTTTGTAAGGGAGTTACTAGATTCAATAAATTGAGCTGAGAAATACACCCTAAATATTAGTGGCACCATTCCACGGGGTTCCAGATCAAATTATATTAAAAAAAAAAAAAGACTGAACAAAAATACTCATTGTTCATTATGTGCTGTGTACACATTGTGTTGATTGTGGCTACTGAGATTGGGGGCAGGATGGATTTTATGGAGAAATGAAGTAGAGGGCAGACTCATACAAATACAAGAAGCACAGAGAACTCTGAACAGAGGAGGCCAGAAAAGAAACTCCCCAGGAAACATTAAAGTTAAAACACTAAATATTCAAAACAAAGAGAAGGTAGTAAAAGCAGCAAGAAAAATATAGAAAAACACATCATATATAAAGGGAAACCCATCAGAATGACAGCTAGTTTCTCAATAGAAATTGTAAAAGCCAGAAGAGCCCAGAGCTATACGCTTCAAATGCTAAGAGACAAATCTTGCTACATTCTGGCAAAGAATCCAGCTTTATTTCCCCCATGTCTTGGGAACTTGCATGAGCTGTAATTCAAAAGTAATGGATTAAACTTTGATGGAGAAAATTTCAAGACAGTATAGCATTCAATCTCTGTCATGGGTGTGGCTCATTCCAGTCTACAGTAAGAGAGAGCAAAAAGATATAAAAAGGGTGATGCTTGACAAGTAAATGTGCTTGAACTAGTTTAGAGTTGTGGTGGCACACGCCTTTAATCCCAGCACTTGGGAGGCAGAGGCAGGCGGATTTCTGAGTTCGAGGCCAGCCTGGTCTACAAAGTGAGCTCCAGGACAGCCAGGGCTACACAGAGAAACCCTGTCTCGAAAAACAAACAAACAAACAAACAAAAAAAAGAAATATGAGAATATGAGCAAGACCACAACCCATTAAAGACTCTAAAATGTGAAAAAAAAATAAATCTATGAAAAATCAAATAGCCTGAAAGAATTCTCTCCTCCAAAGTAACTATTTGGGTAGACAAAAGCCATGTAAAGTGGCTTCCAAGGATTCTTGTCCTGGCAGTAGATCTTAGCATCTGCAGCCACATGAAATAGTTTTATAGATACACACACACACACACACACACACACACACACACACACACAAAATACAAGAGTGAGGTAGATAGACATAGAGCCTTGTGACAAGGTTCCAGATGCTGTTGAAGCCAGGCAATGTGAGGTATAGTTATATTCCCCACAAGGAAGTTCTGAAGGGTCATTGCATGAAGCCACACAGGTGAAACCTAAGTTTTAATAGAGAGTCCAACGTTTGGTAGATTTCAGAGCCATGGAAAATCTACTGAAGAAAACTGCATGCAAGGAGTAGAGCTGTCCTAAGAAATGTTATATGTTCTATGGGTAGCTTTCCTAGCTCTTAGAGTCCAAGTAATTCCATCATAGGTCCCAGAAGTCCAAGATGGAACAATGAGGTTTTATACTTGTTCTGCTGAATTTCCATCTTCCTTTGGTCCCATCTTTCCTGGCTTTGATTCTTTTTTCATTTGGAAATGGGAATATTTACTCAATGTCACTGAGTATTGAAAGTATACCATTTACTTTTTTAAATGCAGGGGCTCACAACTAAGAGGTTGCTTTGAATCTAAAAGGAGAGCTTGGACCTTTAAACAGCTCTGTAACTAATAAAGATTATGAGGACTTTGGAGGTTGAATTGAGTAGATTTGGCATTTTGAGAGAGCAACAAGCAAATGGGAACAAAAGGTGAAATTCATGACTTGACAATTATTTCCTTGGGTGTAAAGTTGACAAAGAGCTGACATGTCACAGCTAATATTGGTTGTCAATTTGACAAACTTAGAATGACCATAGAGACAAATCTATATGTAGGTCTGAGAAGAACTTTGTAATTAGATTATCTTAGATGGGAGACCCATGCTGGATGGGGAATATGTCAAAGGTCTTCTCCACATTGATTATTATTCATGATTTCTACCCTGCAGTCTATTTTTTTTGCTACATTGCATGTGTTAGTTTTCATGTATGGGCTAACCTCGTAGCCCTGGAATGAAGTGAGATTCATCTTGCTATATAATTGTCAAAATATGTTCTTTAATTTGGATTGTAAAAGTTTTAGTGAGAATTTTTTTGGTAAAATTTCTTGAGTATTTCTTATAATTCACACAATTATTTGTCCAAGAAATAACCTAAGTAATGGGCAAAAAAAAAACTATCAGAAAAACTAGAATGGAAATGGACTTCTAATCTCTCACTCAATGCAAAATCATCTTGAAATAAATGTCATACACAACCACATAAAGTTTTGGATAGCTACAGAAGAAGATAACTTAGTATCTACTTTATAAAACAACACTTAATTCATTTCGCAATGAATCAAAAACAATTAAGCTTCTGCTAAAAAATAAATAAATAAATATGACACCCTTGGACATTACAGAAGAGCAATATAGAGTCTCTTTCTTCACAAACTTATATTCGGATATGTGTCACACATGATCAGCAGATCAATTGATCAATTGATAAATATGCAACAAAAAGAAAAGAGAAATAAGACCTGTAGTTTTGGATTAGCACTTTGAATCCCACCCCTCACTCCACCCACCTCCTAGGAGGCTTGCTCTAACCAGAGGCACAGATGAGCTCCCTACCACAATCTCCTTGCCTTCTAGGATCCCAGCAAGCACAGTAGCCTTGGCTTTGCCCTGTTATATCAGTTCTCCATCTTCCTACTGGTCTACAGCCCTGGATCAACTTGTTGCCCTCCATTCCACAGCTTTGCCTGGCTCCCAAGAGACCTGCTCTAACCAGGGAACACAGATTCATTTGCCTCCTGTGAGGCCTGCTCCAACCCTGGATACCCAGACCAACCAAAACCAGAGACAACCAAATAGCAAAAGGCAAGTGCAAGAAGATAATCATCAGAAGCCAATGCAATATGGCACCAAAAGAACCCATCTCTCCTACTACAGCAAACCCTAGATAGGCTAACGCACATGAAGAGCAAGAGTGTGACCTTAAATCCCATCTCATGAAGATGGTAGAGACCTTTAAAGAGGATACAAATAATTCCCTTAAAGAAATACAGGAAAACACAATCAAACAGGTGAAGGAAATGAATAAAATGGTCCAACATCTAAAAACAGACATAGAAGCAATAAAGAAAACACAAATGGAGGCACCCCTGGAAATGGAAAACCTAGAAACCCAATTTAAAAATGGGGTACAGAGCTAAACAGAAAATTCTCAGCAGAGGAATCTAGAATGGCTAAGAAGCACTTAAAAGAAATGTTCAGCATCCTTAGTCATGGGGAATAACCTTGAGATTTCATCTTATACCAACCAGAATGACTAAGATCAAAAACTCAAGGGACAACACAAGAATGGCAAGGATGTGGAGAAAGAGGAACATTCCTCCATTGCTGGTGGGATTGCAAAATTGTACAATAACCCTGGAAATCAATATGGCTGTTACTCAGAAAAGTGTAAATAGTTCTACCTGAAGTCCCGGCTATATGGTTCCTGAGTATTTACCTCAAAGATGCTCTACCATACCACAAAGACAGGTGCCCCAGGATGTTCACAGTAGCCTTATTTGTAATACTCAGAGACTGGAAACAATCCAAATGTTCCCCATTTGAAGAATGGATACAGAAAATGTGGTTCATTTACACAATGGAATGCTTATTCAGCTATTAAAAACAAGGGCATCATAATTTTTGCAAGCAAATGGATGGAACTAGAAAATATCATTCTAAGTGTGGTAACCCAGACCCAAAAGGACATACATGACATGTATTTACTTATAAGTGGATATTACTCATAAAATACAGAATGCCCATTATACACCCCGTAAACCCAAAGAAGTTAAAGGAGAAGGAAGACCCAAGTGAAGATTCTTGAATACCACTTAGAAGGGGGAACAAAATTGTGCTGAAAGGCAGAGGGAGAGAGGGACCTGAGTAGAAGCCAGGAGGGGAATAGGAGGGCAGGATCGAGTGTGGGAAAAAGGAGAGGCCCATGGGGCCAGGAGAATGATTTGAAAATGCAACTGCTGGAGGTGGGGGATTGGGAGGAATCTCCATGCAGTCCCAAAGACCTAGGATGGGGGAAACTCCCATGAATCAATGCAGATGACCTTAGCAGTGATGCCTAAGAGTGGGAACATGGAACCTGAAGAGGCCATCTCCTGTTTCCAGGCAGGACCTGCAGTGAAGGAGTAAGGACACTACCCCACCCACAAAACCTTTGACTCAAAATTTGCCTTGTCTAAAAGAAAGTCAGGGGCCAATATGGAGCAGAGACTAAAGGAATTGCCAACCAATAACCAGCCCAACTTGAGATCCATCCTGTGGGTAAGCACCATTCCCTGACAATATTAATAATACTCCATTATGCTTACAGACAGGAGCCTAGCATAATTGACCTCTGGGAGGCTCTACCCATCAACTGACAAACAAATGCAGATATCCACAGTCAAACAGTTGGATGGAGGTCTTGGGCTCCTATGGAAGAGTTGGGGAAATGATTGAAGACCCTGGAGGGGTTAGAAACTGCACAGGAAGACCAAAAGTATCAACTAACTTGGAGTCCTGGGGGGGTCTCAGAGACTGAGCCACAAACCAAAGAACATAAAGGGGCTGGACAAGACAAAGGGCACATGTGTAGCAGAGGGCTGCCTTGTCCTGCCTCAGTTGAAGAGGATGCTCCTAATCCTGCAGAGACTTGAAGTTCCAGGGTGAAAAGATATGGGGGCCACCCTTTCAGAGGTGAAGGGGGAATGGAGGAGGGACAACATGAGGAGGGGTTTGGGAGAGGACAGCATTTGGGATGCAAATAAATAAATGTTTTAAAAAGAAAAAGAAGTAAGTCATTGTAAAAGAAGAGAGTAGAAGATAAGAGCTTTCATGGACTAGTCAAGAAACATCCCCTGCCAAGGAATTTAAGCAGAAATGTCAACTTCAGGGAAGAAATAAACTATACTTAGTCTTGAAGAGAAGCACATTTCAGATAGATGGTAAAGCAGACATTAAAACTGAAAATGAGAACTAGTTTGAATTTATTTATTCAGTGGGGGCAGGAAAGAAATCTAGTTTAGATAAAGTTGCGGGCATTTTCTGGACAGGCTTTAGTTGAATCAAAGACAAACTTCTTGTGACTCCTAAGAATATGGTGCCTATGATCACTTGCGAACCACAGTCACCAAGTAGATCTGCTGAATAAGTGACCTGGTGCAGGAGCACTGAAACCCAAGGCTGAGTGGCTGAGTGCTTTCATTCCTGGAGGTACAGCAACACAAACTGGAAGAATGATCTAACCCTAGGTTCCCAGAGCCTTCCCCACTAAGCCCAGTGCTCACCTGCTATCAATAGCCCACACATGCCAACGACCCATCCTGTTCCTGAGATCAGTGTCTTGCTGAAACACCAAGCGTGGTTCTTATTCCTCTCACGTACTTCCATTCTAGACACTATAAATACAGCAACATAATCAAAGCATCCTCTATGACCTTCCCGCCTTGGTGGAACCTGGCTTTCCTCTGAGGACAACATTTCTACATGGCCATTTTTTTTTCACAGTTGTGAAGTACATTACATTCTCTTAGTGCTTGTCTGAAATCCTTTCCCTTTAAGGCTGAAGATATTTGCTTTGACTACTTCTCACTCCCAGTTTCTGTCTTCTGTTAAGCTCATAATTGGTGCATCTCATTAGCAAACAATTTGATACCCAACAGTATTTTCACTCAAATTCCAACCCTGGCCCTCACTTGTCACCTTCAGTGACATCATAAGTAAACTCCCAAGAAACTGATTTCTCACATGGTTAAAGTTCCATTTCAAGCTTCTTCCTTTGATGCCCATTGGCTGCTAAAAAGCTTGGGGCTATCACTTATCATCCTTCTACTGTGGAACTCTATGAACACATTATCTTTTAATTCTTGCTGTAACTTCTTATTACCCTTTTTCGCATTGAAATTTGTTATAAGCTGCTGCCAGTTCTCCAAATTGTATGCCACTTCTTCCCACTAATTCCTTACTCTACACAACTCATATTCACCACCATTTAAATATATTTTGGGTGAACCAATGTCCCCACTTCCATGTCTCCTTCTTTTTTAACTAGAAAGAAGACTAATTTTAAATGTTTTTTTTTTTGTCTATAAATGTATAGGTGAACATTTCTGGAGAGAAAGACATAATAAAGATGAATAATTTAGATCTCTGTAAGAAAAATAACACCAATTCCAAATGAGCAAATTTGAAAATTTTTAATACACGTAATTAAAAAAAAAAAAAAACCTTTGCATAGCACATTGGGAAACACACAAATAATCAAGAAGTATTAGCAACATCCAAGATGATTTTACTACCACAAGGTCTGAGAGGAGATAAAAGACAAGGAGTTACACAAAGCCAACAATTTCCTTTAATCATATAATCTAAGCATAGCTAGAATGAACCCAATATGGGTATGCTTCTAATTAAGGGATCAATTGAATAATACTACAAACAATAGAGGTAGTTAACATGGTCTCATGGTCAGTGTCAAGAGGCTTGAGAATGGTCCATGAGGAGCACAGTGCCAAGCAGAGTGAACACAGAGAAAACCACAACTCTAAATTAGTAATTACTGACATCAACTGAACCTGGAAAATACCTGTACATTGCGCTAATACTTTCTCCAACTTCCTCCTGCTTTCCAGAACGAATTCAAAATTCTACTATTGTCTTTAAAATCCCACTCCCTGTCCTTTTCTCCACTTTATCATTAGCAAGGGGAGGGGTAGCAGGAGCTATAAGAACACCCTCAGCTTCCTTTATCTGAATCTGCAAAAGTTTTGTAAGGCTAACCTTCAACTCTATCCCCACAAGCGCAATGAGAAGTCCCTCTCATCCAAGACCATTCCCCATCCTGATATTCTGGATCTTCCTTCCTCCCCATTGGGAGCTTTTACACTCAACTACAAGCTTTCTCTGTACATATAATTTCTCATCCTGGGATCTTTCCCATTAGTATTTGAATAGACACTGATATATCCCATCTTTGAAAAATAGTATTCCAACACCACTCAACCTTCCAAGAAAGACCTATTATCATTCCTATTCATACCTGACCTTTTCTAAAATTTGTGTAGATTTTGTATGTACACTGACTGTGGACATGATGCTATCTATGATGCTTCTGAGATGGACACATCTGGGATCAGGCATAGAATGAATGAACAACCATCGCTTTACCAGTAGGGGAGGATAGGTGAATTATTGTGATGATTCGTTTGATGAGGATTTAGAAATCCACTTTTTTTCATACTTCTGAAAATAACAACAAAGGAATGCTATTTCTGCCATGACTAGCAGCTTTGAAAGTTACTCAGTAACATCTATTTCCATCACCCTGTCCAAGATGCTTTTCTCATCCCAAAGGAATCAGAAATTTCTGAATTCTTCAGGCTTTCTGCAGCTGAAGAGTAGTGGTTTTTGTTGTGTTTAGGGGTATAAATTTCATTTGCCTAACACTTTACATTTTATCAAGACAAAACCAGGAATCCCTTTCTACAGTTAGATCTCCCCGAAACTAGGGATAGTTTCTGGGCAAGAGAGTTTCAGCTACTAGCTTGACAACTGACCCGCTAGCAGTTCCTTCAAGAACCCAAGTGCACAGCACTTTGCTGATTTTTCAAGGGAAGAATTAGTTCTAGTCCCGGAAGACTTCTGTTAAAGTAGATGCTACTACAGCAAAGGTCCTATGTTAACACGCATCATGATCTAGAGTGCTTTATAATGTACTCTACAGGTAACAGGCAGGTATTCAGAGATATATAGATAGATAGATATTGAACAGTGAGTATATCAGTCATCACATTCACCATGAAAGTTTTCCTAATATCAGCCATTTCCCCCTACAAATCTAAGCAATATATTTTGCAGGCTATCCAAGAAAGTCTTTTGTTTGATCCCCAACCCCACTTCCTCATGTATGTGAGTGTGTGTGTGTGTGTGTGTGTGTGTGTGTGTGTGTGTATACTTAAAACTTAGTCTCCTGATAGTGTTCAAAGTGTATAGGGGGTTGAATAGGAAACAGAACTATAAGACCCTTCCATTTTAAAGATACTGATTATAAAGGAGCAATGACTCGATCAAGGTCACATGGTAGCTTTAGGATTGATACTGCATTTGATGATTATAGACTTATCAGTCAGGGCTTTCTCCTCTGCCTCAAGCTCCCACCTTCATTTGACCCACCCCCACAGTTGTAAATGTGCTCACATTTAGAACGTATTCTTCATTCTCATAAATTATCTTTAATAGCTTTTATAAAATGGAAAAGGTAGTCAGGAAAATGACCCAGGCACCATAAATCTGGGCTACATCTCAGGTGCCAGGGGCACAGCAGGCAGGTTAGCAAACTCTGCAGGCACCATTCGAGCTTCATGTTTAAAGGGCAGTGCTTGCCTTCACAATTTTAGGTTCTTCTCGTAATGTCTTAAGATCTGCCATCATTTTAACCATTCCTGTCTAAGCATCTTCAATCTTATTAAAATATTTGGCCATATTACAGTCACATGATAGTAGCCCATGATAAATATTTCTATTCCTCTGGCCTGATTTATGAGAACCAGCTAGTAAATAGTCTCTGATTCAAACAGTGATTAACCATTATTCATGAAGCAAAATGAGCCTGCCCTGTCACATAATAAATTTTATGTAATCTTATCTTGCTTCATTTTTATACCAAGTTCCATCTTCTCCTATCCCAGCATGGACTCAGAAGTGGTGTTCAGAGAAACTGAAAAAGAGACAGGGCTCTGCTGCCAAACCATCTCTTTGCAAAATGGTGAGGATGACTCAGAAAAATGCAGTCACTGGCCGACATTCACATCAGCACACCCTTGGAAATGGTCGTCAGGGAAAGGATGGAGGTTTGCCATTGAGTCCATGAATCAATTCAAAGCAAGCCCTTAAAAGGTAAAGACCAGCAATTATGGAAAAGGAGGAATTTGACTGTGATGTGAGCCCCGTGTTTTTGAGACATTGGTGGTCATTTGTAACACTTTCTATCCATACCCACAGCAAATCCAGGAAGCAAATCATTCCCTGAGGTGATGGCTATTGAAAGTCATATAGTAATTCTTCCTTTGTCATGGGTTTCCAGTCACTGATGTCATGTGACTGGAGACCCCTCAAAATAATGTGTTGCTACTGTAAATGTCTCCTGTGATTCTCTCTCTGTCTCTCTCTGTCTCTGTCTCTCTCTGTGTCTCTCTCTCTGTCTCTCTTTCTCTTTCTCTCTCTCTCTCTCTTTCTCTCTCTCTCTCTCTCTCTCTCTCTCACACACACACACACACACACACACACACACACACATACCACATCTTATCTTATTGAGCCTCATCCCACAGTTCTCTTCTAACCTTGTGTGCAAAGTTCCCTGTACACTGACCTCTAAGCCTTTATCTTACTGGAATCTCACAGCCCCTCCTTCTACTTCCATAATTCTGATATCCCTCCAAATATATTTTTGGTATCTCCTTTTATGGCCCTACCAATATCCTTGCCTGTGTCCTTTTAGCAGCTATTCCCCTAGCATGTTGTTAAGCACATTTCCTAGGTAACTTATAAACATACAGGTTCACATTTAATGGGACTGAGTTTCAGGTGCTGCCAATATGCTGACCAATATATTCATCCTTTGAGTACCCTGCAGGTAAGGATATCTCCTGAGGTTTGATTGTACTCCCTGACTTGAGCTGCTCCAGAATCCCTTTGCAAATGCCTAATTATGGGGCTAAATAGGTCTACTTGAAGTCAGAAACAAGAAGTCTTCCACTTGCAAGTAACAAAAATTCAGTTGAATCTAGAATGAACCAAAAAGAAGAGGGTGAGTTGGACTCAGTTAATTAAAACAAGAAGTTCGGAGCTTCGAACACAGCTGGGCCCAAGTATTCAAACAATGCTGCCAATACTTTCCTTCCATTGACCCTACTTTGCTCAGACTCATTATTAAGAAATGAAAGCAGTAAGCCTAACTATCTCAAGGAAAGACCTATCTTCTTTCCCAGATGAACACATACTGATAGGGAAGACAGGTTAAACAAACAATTACTCACGCAGTCACTGAGAGGACTCAGCAGGTCCAAGCACTTGCCACTAAGCCTGACCACCTGAGTTCAGTCACTAAGCTCCACATGATAGGAGAGAAAAACTGATGCTTTCAAGTTGTTCTCTGATCTCCACAGGCACAGCAGGTTATGTGCTCTCCACCCCCAAAGTGCGCACACACACACATACAAATAAATAGATGATATAGACAGATAAATAGACAGGTACATGCATACATATATAATAGATACATAGATTGATAAATACATAGGTACATAGAAAGATAATAGATAGATGTTATATCGATAGATGATAGATAAGTGTGTAAGTATGATTTTTTAAATATTAGTAATCAAAAATGTGAGTTCAACAACAAAGACAAGTTTATGGAGCACTGACACTTGAAGTGATAAGAAACCTATTCTAGGTAAAGAATTCAGTGGTGGGTACATGGATTTAAGGAATGAACAATATGAGGGACTTTCCAAATTAGAGGACAAAAGACCTGGGTGTAGAAGAATGGCCATTAGTCTGCATCCAGGCAGAAGTCACATTGGATGCCTCCTTAGACAGAAACTTCATTAATAAAGGAAGCAAAAAATAGGGGAAGCCTATTCCTTATCCAAATATTAAACTTCATGATACCAAAACTGGGAGTGACTAAAAGATCTATATGAACTAAGATCATGAAAAGTTAAGTGTCATCCCATCTAAAGTTCTTATTTTACAGTTGAGAAAGTAAACTGAGACATGGGAATCTTCAATGATGATTTATTTGATTTTTCTGACAACATTAATAATTCATTTGCTTATTCCAAAATAGTCTGTACTACCCAGAGGTAACAATACCATGTCAGAGATCCGTTACATATCTCTTCTTAGAGAGTCTGGCTTCCTTTGAACCAAGCTTGCTACCAGCAATCGAGGCATCTCAGAAATGTGTCTATGAACTTTCTTTAATGACTGGGGGAGGAGATGACAGAAGAAAAACAATGTCAAAAGTTCTGGAATTGTCAGGGTTGCAGAAGTAAATGAGAGGTTACTTCAGCCCTATAGTGGAAATTCTGATACAGAAAAACTACAGTTACCTTCAGGGAGATTCAAAGATCCCAAAACTATGTTTTGAATTGGAAAATGATGAGATAGACAGTAAAATAAGTACATTAAAATTTGTTGAATTCAAACACACTAATGTAGCCTCCCCCAGTCTGAAGCGGGTTAGTGCAGACCTTGTAGCCACTGAGGTGGGGCCACCTGCAGTGCAGCTTTCTGACTTGGCTGGCTCCTTTTGAAGTGACAACTGCCCTGCTCTTCTCTGAGATGCTGCTACCTGCCAAAAGGCTGAACCTGTCTTCCTGGGACATTCCTGAATAAGCAACAGCCTGGCGACCAAGTGCTGACAGCATGGCAACAAAGCACCAAGGATGGACTGACAGGGGGGTGGAAGGGATGGGCCTTTCCCCTTTTAAGCACAGTCTCTTAGTAAACTCTCAGACCTTGATCAGAGAAAATTTGTCTTGGCTTCATTATTTCTCTAGTCTCTCTAGTCTCTCTTTCAGCCCCAGCCTGCCTTCCAGGAGTACCCGGTTCATGTAGGCTGTGGGCGGTTTACAACTACACACTAAGAATCACTCAACTGTACACATATACATATAGGCATATGCATGCCACATTCATGCACAATGGTTATGTATAAATAAGCCTAAGGCCAGATGTTTTTGGATTCAAATGCCACCCCTCTGAGTGCTAATTATGTAACATGTGGCAAACACCTAACCTCCTCTGCCTCAACCCCCTCATGTAACCAATTAAGTAGATGCATTTTCAAGTGATTGTGATAATTAAGTGAGACAATGCATGCAGACTTGTTTAGAGCTGGCCCTGTAACACAATAAGAAATTCTAAGTGTTTGCTGTCATAATGGCTCTGCCTTTCATTTACTCCAAAAATTCATTTCCCTTGAGTGAGGGTGATATAGGTTACAAGAATCTGTAGTTCCCTAAGCCATCCAGCTCTAGCTCGTCTCCTGACATGAGGATGCAAACCCCGGGGGCTGCAATCTTCTGGTCCAAAGATAAACTGTGCATGTAAATGAAAACTTGGGAAGATCAAGGTTACTTCAGATCCACATGACTTCCAGTAACGGAATGCTTCACTTTCAAAGCATCACTCCACAAACTGTTTGAGAAATAACGATTACTGAGAAGGACCCTGGACCAAGAGCCAGAGATTTATAGTCTTGTTGCAAACTGGCCATGGTCACTTTCTATGATCTGAGGCAAATCACTCATTTCTGTGTCTCATTTTCTTCTCCTGTAGAAATGAAGACAGTGTCCCTACAATTTCTCCTCACTGGGGATGTCACTAGGGCCAAATTAATGTGAAATTATGTTGAAAATAAAGAAAGAAGAGAGAGACAAGAGAATGAAGAAGGTAGGCGAGAAAGAAGAAAGGATTCAAAATGAGAGAGGAAGGTAGGAAGAAAAAGAAGGATGGAGAGAGAAGGGAAAGGTGTCAGGAAAGTAACATTTTCCAGAGCCACTTACTAAAGTTTATGTGATTTCTAATCACCCATGAAATCAATTCCAAAGCTGATTATTATAATGTAAACAGAAGAGGATTTTTAAACTGTGAACTAACACTAGCAGGGGTTTCAGGAGTGTTCCAAGCTCCAGTTCCCTGTGTCCTTCAATGAGAAAGGATGTAAGTTGTGATGGTTCTGATCTCTGTCTACCCTTCCCACTACTCCCACCAATGCAATAAAAGGAGTAAGTGCAGGAAAATCAGGCTTATATTTTCTCCCTCACAGAAGCACTGCTTGTCACTGTTTTGAGAGCCTATAAGGAAAACCCTCCCCAAGTCAGGAGTGCTATGAGATAGCTCAAGATCTTACACAGGCAGATAATACTATTCAGGCAAAGTGTCCACAGTTAAGGCAACCTCTTCTTTTTTCTGGAGCCAGGGACACCTGCCTAAAAGGGCTGCTGAATACTAGAAGGGAGATCGCTGTAATCTTCTGCTCTCTTCTATGAGAATGAATGATTAATATGGGTTAACCTTCATGATTGTAGTATTCCACCACATTGCTATTAGCTAACAATAACATCACCATTTCATTGAATATCATTTGTAATTTTAACAATCACTAAAACACAAAGTCCGATGTTAAGTTATTACTTTAATATTATGAAATAGTTCCCATACATTAACTTTTCCAAATCTCAAAATGGTTTGGTTTGGTTATTAGGGAAGTTAGGTGCTCAGGGTAGAGGAAGAAGTTGATGTTCAGAGAGGGGAAATCATCTCTGAGACCTGCTTACCTCTTAAGAAGTTAAACATGACTTCAGTCTTTCTTTTAAATGTTTTTATTCCCAAATGGCAAATTCGCTCCATTGTCTCTGTCTGCCATGAACCAATACTGTGCCATTATAAATCACCCTTACTCTATAATTTAAACTTTTTGGAAGTGTTAAAGGTTATTTATAAGCTTAAAATGCTGAATACATGTGAGAGAATATGCTCGCCCCAATCCTTTCAGATGTCTATGTACCAGGATAGAGCAAAAGTATGACTATGCCTGAAGAATCTGGGTGAACTAAGGTATTGCTTGTTAGCAAATATCACATTTGTCTAGTAGATAAAAGGCCAGATTTGATGGAAAAATTAAGTAATCAAAAGGCTGGTCAGAGAAGTAGCCTTGCTGGGATTAACAGAACAGACACACCAAGCTCTGTCTAAATTAACATTGCACTCACTTTAGGGTCTGCACCAAAACCTTTGCCTGTTGGGATGGACTTTAACATTCAGACTTGACTTTTACTGGCCCAATGACCCCAGCATCCAGCATCCTCACTTTGAAACACCAATGTCATTCCCTATGCCTGTCTGAGCATCCAGTCATCTTGACCTGGGTGAATCAATTTGTTGAAGTTTATTTAAAAGTAGATCCCTTGTGTCTTAAAAAAAACTAACTCATTAAAAGCCCTCATCAATCAGAGGCTTATGATCTACTAGGTTTGGAATATTAAAACTGTGGCACTCAAACTTCTGATTAGAAAGTATAAATAAGGAACTGCAGTAGAAAGAACACACTTTCTTGAACTGGAGAAAGCAGGTTTACCATCTTAACTATGCACTTTGATTTTGTATATGTAAGAGCTGCTTCTGTCAAATGCTGTTTTGTAGACAACCCTTTTACCCATCCCGTTTTCAAATAACGCACATTTAAGTATGTATCCACTAAGTAAATATGTTCTGAGTAAATATTCTGCTGTAAGCACTGAGCCTGGGGTGTGTGATCCATTTAGTTCAGTGACTATCAGGAAGGAAAACTTCATAGTTCCATCAGATTATAAAACAGGGACACCTAAGCAAGCTGAAAGTTGGGGAAGATGCTCTGAAGTCTGAGATTAAAATAAGGTCCAAGAGATGAATAGAATTTAGTTAAGAGAAAGAAAAAGGAGAGGAGGTGGGAAAAGAGGAGGAAGAAGATGGGGAGAACATTCTGTATAGATAAAAGAGAAAATGAGACCATTACATGGTAAGGAAGAGTGAATGGCACAATTATGATACAGGAAGAACTCCAGAATGCCTCCTTAAACATGTAAAAGAAGGATATGGATATAAGACTGTAGCAACAGGTTTATGTCAAAATAAGAAAGATTTCACTTTATCTTCATTATAAAACCTATTTTTAAAAAAGACTATGTTTAAGATGCTAGTATTAAGTTAGAACTTTAGAAAGGTCCCTGTGGCTAAATCTAGATATTATTTTTTGAAACTTAGTAGGCAGAAAATGACACAAAGTGTTGAGAAGTAAGAAGACAGATCATGCTAGAAGTGATGGAGATAGAGAGAAGGGAGCATATTCGAACCTCATTGGGCAAAGAAATAGCAAGACTTGATGAGTATCATGGAAAAATTAGAAAAAAAAACATAGAAAAGGCAAAAGGGACATCTGAGGACCAGAGTTGAGCAACTGGGTTATTGTGATTTCATTTACTAACATTGAATATACTGGATAGATAAAAGGTAGAAGGAGGACCAAGGACAGGAGGAAAGATGGCCCAAGCTAAGTGGAAATTACCCAGAGTTATAGATACATCTACAAATTACCCAGAATGATACCTCGAGAAGTAATAGAGATGAGTCTTCAGTTCATGGGAGTTCAGATCCCAGAGTGCTTCCATGCTGTACTGTTTCCATTCATCCTCAGGGCTTGAGCCTCCTCATCCAGAGCACATGCATAATGATGCAAAATTTGCATCTGGTTTTTACACTAATTGTGTAAAGGATATTTTTCCTAAGAAAGGATTTCAAGACACCTAAATGTATTTTAATCATTCCCCAACTTTTTGATTTCCTACCACCAACACAGAGAAAGATGCCTAAATATAACAAAAACTACACTTGAGGCTAGAATTGAGGCATGGTTTGTTGTGGACTCTGCCTCCTCTGGTCACACTTTAAGATTTTAAGATTTTTCCCAGTATAGTTCCTATCATTTTTCTCTACAGTAACACAGGAAGAGGACTGTTAGTCGACTTTGCAGAGCAATAAGCAAGAACCATAATTGAAAACAGTGACCCTTAGGCCAAGAGGTCTTCCATGATTTTTTGGGTTGTTTACAGATACTGAGAGATGATAGATAGATAGATAGATAGATAGATAGATAGATAGATAGATAGATAGATAGATAGATAGATAGACAGATAGGTATGCTTAAGATTGAGCTTGAGTATTGTAGATTATGAATACAGCCCATGCTGTGTGACAATGAATTAAAGGAGAAAACTAGTCATTGACTAAAACATTTGGTCACACAGTGTTTCACATGGCCTCGAATAAAGCTAGGTAAAGAACACTGGGCACTTTATTCTACCTTGTGCTTGTCCTGATGCCAGTTACCCAGGTGCTCCCACCAGCCTCCATATGAGCTAAGAGATTCTCTCCTCCTCTCTTCTACTGAGGGGAGTAAAGAAAGGAACACTTCTCTGGAGATGTCAGCAGGCGCCACTTCATTTGTAGATGGCTATTCTGTTTATTTGTAGTCGTGGATTCTGTTCCTGTCACAGATTCTCATTTCTGGGATCTGAAGACCCTGGCTTCTTGCTTGCTGTCTGTCACTTTACTGTTGAAACATTATTCTCCCTCTGCCCTCCCTTAATGCACTTGATCTCCACACCTCCTCCCCAGCCCCTGCCTGCTGCCTGCTCATCACTATTCCAAAACCTCTCACCCTTTCTTATGCCTGTATCTCTCTTATTTGCTTCCACTGACATCCATTCCCTGGCCCAGCATCCTACCCTCCTCTCTCCTACAAGAATCATTACCCATAGGAACATACACAGACATCTTGGCACCAAATAATGACAGTTAAATCTGTACATTTTATCTTGCTCTTGAAGCTCCACCAGCATCCCAGAAACCAGCAACAGGCTTATGCTTTTTAAAAGTTCACATAACATGGTGTTTTGCCTACTAGGCTTTATTGTCTACTCCTACTCAAGAACAGAGCACATAAGCTACCAAGTAAATGTCACCTAAAAAGTCTAAGGGCTGGAATGTTAGCTCAGTGGGTGAAATGTTGTCTTGCAAGTATGTGGACCTGAATTTAGTCCTCTAAAACTCATGTTGTTAAAACAAATGAGTGTGGTGGTACATTTATAATCCTAGAATAGCAGAGGCAGAGATAGGTGGATGCGTGGTTCTCCCTAGACCATCAATCTAGCCTATTTGGCAAGTTCTAAGTCAATGAGAAACCCTATCTCAGAGACAATGTGGACAGCACCTGAGAAATGACAACAAAGGCTGACTTTTGTCCTCAACATACACATATATCCCTGCACATATAAATACACACAAACACACACGAGAGAGAGAGAGAGAGAGAGAGAGAGAGAGAGAGAGAGAGAGAGAGATTTATCTAAATTCAATCCTGTAGGACCCCAGAATATCTTTGAACTTCAAAACCCTTGTTATATTATCTTGTATTATTTGGTATGACATCATAAAATACTGAATTACATTATATAGAAGGCAGGAGTTAGAGTTAATTTCCATTAGTAGAGTCAATTATTTGTCCTTGATGTAGTCTTCAAAGTTTTGAGACACTCATATGTTCATTTGAATCCATCAGAGTCAATGAAAAGATGCTAGAGGTACTACAGTATCTAAAGAAGATTGGATGGCTTTCAGAATGCAATTCCTATGTTTTCATTTCCTCCCCAAAACAATCATTTCCATGACTAGATTCAAGACAGCAAGGAATTGTATTATATTTTCAAATGAATAAATCACTTTTGATCATGCCATTGTCTTAGGACTCTTGCTTCCAGCTATCATTTCAGAGTGGAAAGAAAGGAGTAGAGAGATGTAGGAAGCCACATGTTATGTGGAAGATGACAAGTACTTGGTAATTGCATATCCAACAGATAAATCATAGATGACTCTAGGATATCTCTCAATCCAATGTCATTGTAATCATGATTGATGCCCAGCATTAGGGAGCCTCTGATTTTGTGCCTCCAAAGGCCGAGAATACCCAAGGCCTGGCTTTCCAGCTTAGTTCTGATTCCTGACCAGCTCCACATTTCTAGAAGCTTAATTTCCTTGAACGCCAGCTTATAAAACACAGCTGATACTTCTCCCTTCCAGTAACCTAGATCTCTCATTAGTTTAATACTTTTAACTCAGCTAGTGCTGAAGGCAGTTACATAACAAAGAGGACAGGATTCATTCGGGTAGATGGTCCAAGTTCTTTTTCCATCTGAGCATCCCCTGGGATGGGTAGGTATGTTAATCCCACAACCTCTGTTTCTTCAAAGAATATAATGACCTCTTCTCTCTTGACCTCATACAGTTTGATGAAAGTCATATGGGACCACATTTAGCTTCACAAATATTATTGCTACATATTTAAACACACTGAGGTGGTACAATATTAAGGTGTTAGAAATATTTACATATCAGGAGTAATAAGAGCATAGACCAAAATTCAAAAACTGGTGACTCGTGGGAACCACCCAGTCAGAAAATGTGTTTAATTTGGCCTGGATGGTATTTGCATGTATTGGAGCCAGTACTTAAAAATAAATATATTTTATACTTTTGAAGAAAGAAATGAAAAAGAAAAATAGAATTCCAGTGTCTCTTGGAACTTGGAGATTTTGTAACAGAAGTTTATTCTCCTAAGCAGAAACACTTGGCTGGAGTGGAGTAACACCTGCCCTTTCCGATGAGACATGAACTACACAGTTTGCTATCATCCCTGCCTTTCATAGCTTAGTGTGCCTTCACACATGCTCAGTCACTCATTTCTTGGTGTGAGTCCAGACTCTGACATTCTTGTGGCATTCCTGCTGTAGCTGAAATACTCAGAGTGAGAGAAATCCTAGGTTGGCATTATGCCATTTCCGTAGGATGCCCATGTAACTGTGGACACACAATTAGCCTCTCAGTCTTCACACTTCTTGATATGAACACAAAATAATCTGATATGTAGATTCTAGTGAGCTAAATATAATATTTATACAATGTCATATATGTGTATTAGACATAGATGGAGTCATTTAAAGATGCCATATTGTTTGAATTGGTATACATATCATAAAACTGTTAAAAGGAAGATAACAGCTAAAAATAGAAAACTGGGCAATGGGGGAAAGCCATTTCAATACAGACAACATTATCTATATGGAATACTACTTACTTGCTGCTAGAGTTTACATGTGAACTAAAGTAAAAATAGCAGCACATCACCGTAGCCAGGCTGTTTCTGGAAACTTTCAACATTTGATCTGTGATTATAGTGCATATGTGTGTGTGCAAGAGCATATGTGCATTGCATATGCAAGTGTGTGCATGCATGTGTGTGTGTGTGTGTGTGTGAGAGAGAGAGAGAGAGAGAGAGAGAGAGAGAGAGAAACTTCCCCATCAGCTCTTTTTTTTTTCTCCATATGTTGTGTGGGGGGTTCCCCTTAATCTGACAAAAACTGTATGCGCTAATGACATGCAGGATCAATTTGGATATCTGTGCTCTGTGAAATCTCCTCTCTATTATCCTCAGGCTAGATTATCTGCTTCCTCTTCCCCACCTCCACCACCCAAAATTCTCCTGTATCCTTAATAGCAATTACAGAAGGCGGTAAGCTATTTGTACTTCCACGTCTCATTCTAGGTGATGAAGCTTGGAGGAGCAACAACAGTGGCCGGGGATCATAATAGCAAGATTTCACTCAATAATTATTTTACAAAAATGGTTTTTAGGTTAAATTAACATATTTGGATAAAGCAGACTATTATCCAAGCTATAGGCAGACTCTATCCAATCAGCTGAAGACCTGGCATAGAAAGATCCCTCTCCCTTAGGAACAATGCATGTGACTGATAGGATGCCCTGCTAACTGAGTTTCCCCCACAACTGTGACCTACAGTGAGTACTCACAGAAAAAAAAAAAAATCAAACAAACAATTGGGTCATGAAATTGGAAATGAATCTTGTTATGGAACAAAATTCTGATTGCGTGAAAGGTTAAGTGGAAACACTTTTAAAGTTTCCTCCATATTAACAACCCGAGACTAGATACCCCACTGAGAAGTAGACCCCTTCATATTCTGCCTTCATTATAGCTATACATGCAATTCTCTAATCTTGCTCTGAAGCTGAGCAGTCACTGTGGAGGGAGAATAGAAGCAGAGCCTCTCCTCTGCTCCTAGGCTGGTACAGGCCCTGATACTTCATAAAGACACAATAGATATTTCAGCCACACTGGTTCACATGGCACTGGATTGCCCATTTTGTCCAACTCTAAGTATCTCTAAAGGGCCTCCCATAACTTCCAGGTCTACTAATAAATAATGAGCTGTTTTTTCTCATTTGTCATATTTTTCATAATTGTTTTTAATGCAATGTATTGATTTTTGCATAGCATTTTTCATAACAAATCCTTTCCAGAGACTCTCAGTGCCAGCCACAAGTAACATTAAAATGTTACAAATTGAGGCTTGGTTTGAGAGTGATCTTTTTTAACTAATTGAATTGTGATTAAATTAGTGGAAAAAATCAGAACAGCTAAATTGAAATTTTCAAACTTTAAAAAATTACATGGACTAAATTAATTTCCATTTGCTCATTCTATCAATATTCAGAAAACACTACACTATCTCTCAGCATTGAACAGCATGGGTTGTGTAAGATATTAATGTTAATCAATCTCTTTCCTTGAGGAAAAAAAATAAGATCCAGGGTTAGTAACAGCCCACCTTACATAATGTTTAACATTCAGTAGTCACTGCAATTTGCTTTAAATATATGACCTCATTAACCTTAAAACCAGCCCCAGGAACTCACCAGGTACTAAATTTTCCTCATTAAAGAGAGTAGATGGAGACACCCAAGTTAGGCAGCCTGTGTGAGGTCAGACAGCTCAAGCCACCTAGCCAGCAAGTCCAAAGCTGGAACACAAAAGGAACCTAGTTGAGTCCAAACTGCTATGCCCCTTGTACCTAGCTCTCCATTTCCTCCATTTGCACAAGAAACCTCTGTGCAAAGGTCTGTGATTAGATTTGAATGTCCTTTGCCACTAAATTAAACTGCTTGGGATCGGCAAATAGAAAATCTCTTCATTCTTAGCTTACCATCCAATGTAGTCTTTATCTCTTCATCTACCACACATGTGTAAATTTTATTGCCGAAGTCCTGAGCCCAGTTAGCATGACCACACTGAAATTGCAGGGCAAGCAGGGGGGGGGGGGCAAGCTGGATTTCTAACAAGACACACCAACATGTGGCCTCAGGTACTCCCCACACTAGGGGCCTCTGATCCTCAGGCATTCGCAAGCGCAACTTCAAATGATTTGGCAATTTTAATTGAAAGGCATTTTTGTCCTCTTTCAAAAAGAACTAAAAGGTAATAATGAAGAAAAGACTTTCAGTTCAAGGACCATTCTATCTCTGTGAGACCATTGAAAGTCTAAAATGTTTCCCAGCAAGATCCATTTGCTCAGCTATTAATATACTTTATTATTTTTCCACTATGGCAAGAGTCTCGCATTCCTCTAGCTGGTATTTCTCTTAGGTGGAAAAAAGAAGTCATTATCATTTTAGCCATCAAAAAAATACGCTTTTCCTAAGATGAGCATCTTTAAAAGGAAAGCAAAAGGA
This sequence comes from Mus musculus, assembly GCF_000001635.26. Lineage (NCBI taxonomy): Eukaryota > Metazoa > Chordata > Mammalia > Rodentia > Muridae > Mus > Mus musculus. The sequence goes on from NC_000081.6 coordinate 63,529,868, forward strand.
GGCTTAGCTGAATGAAAAAAAAAAATCTAAATGAAATATTTGAGTTAAATCAGAGGCCTTTTGTCATACCTTTAAAACTGAATTAAAATCATAAAAGACAAATTTATAAACTCCCCCTACCAACTGATGCTGAATAAGAGAAATATATGAAGTACTTGGTGTGGGGGGGGGGGGGCTTTGTTTATTTTTAAAGCTTCATTTTGACATAGAAATGAAGATCTCAAATCTTATTATAATGAGGACTTTAAAAAGTCTTCCTAGACAAGATGAGCAAAAAGGTTCAGTTAAGTGGCATGTACATACACACACTCACATTCACACACACTCAACACCCAACAGCTGTCGACACTCAACAGGAGGTAAATCATATCTAGTACTGGTAACCTAGCCAGCTTCCCAGGGCAAGTGAGATCATGTACTTCTGAAAAGAATCAGCTTCTGCCACCATGATATGCACTCCAAGTCTTGTCCTTATACCCAAAGATAAGCATAGCTACCATCCCTCATTCAAAGAAACTTGTCTTGACAGAAAATGAAGGCCATCCCAGGGAACCACAACTGGAAACAATGTAGAGCTCAACTAATGGTGAAGAACTCAGTCCGAATGGGTAAAGCTACATCACAGCTCCAGTGTTCATGGAACATTACAGAAGACTGTTAGAGCCAGAATACCAGGAAGTCTGCTGTAAAATAGTCTCTCCTAGAAATAGCTGCATAAAGAAGAAAGGAACAGTAGTAATATCAGTGGAAATCATAACAGGGGAAGGAAATTTTTTTGCAGAATCACACCCCTAGACAAAGGAATACAAGGAACTAATTAGCCTCTTCTAGGGACAAGCTCCCTTATTGGTTGTCTGACACAGAGCAGTCATCCCTAAGGCCATATACACACAAACAACAAAAATGGGCTTTGTGGATTGTATTTAAATGTATTTATGAATATACACACACATAAATATGTATGTATATGAGAATAATAAAAGAACCAATCAACCTGAGTTGGGTGATGTGGAGAGGTTCAAAGGAGGGTATCTGGTAGGGGCAGGTGGGAAAAAAAATGAAGGGAAAAGGTAATGTAGTTTATCTCAGTTAAAAACATTTAAGAAACCAAAAACTGAAAAAAATAAATCTTCCTAGCACACAATATCTCAAATGGATTCTTGTAGCTGCTCTCACTTTTCTGGGATGCAAACTCAGCAGAATCACTACCAACTCCACAGAGCCTAGAAGTTTATAGTAATAGATCCTCCAGTTGAATGAATAATAAATGATTTCCTTTCTCTTAAAGGCTTCTCTGCCCTCTGCCTCTCCTCATACATCCAAGATGTTTTCAGCAATAGTAGGGTGGGTGTGGTTGTTGCCAGCACAGTTAGGAAATTCTCTCCAGATAGATGTGACCTGATATATGGTTATCAGTCTCTCCAGGTTCCCATGGTGGAGAGAGCACTTAGGAGATGTTGGTGGGTATCCTGATGAGACATAAGGCCTTTCTAGCTCTAAATCATAAGGAGGATCACTGGAAATCTGAGATTGGAAGGGTGAAAGGTAGGACAGCAGGAGAGGTAGAAGAGAGTAGGGAGAAACTACACCACCATTTCCCCTTGTCCCCAACTAAAAGACCTAAGTACATGTCACTGTTGCCGTTTATTGCCCTTACCAAGAGCAGTTCAAGTTTGTTTTTTAAGACTTGCTGTCACCTAGAGAGAGAGAGAAAGAGAGAGAGAGATTGAGAGAGAGAGAGAGAGAGAGAGAGAGAGAGAGAGATCTGCACATTCCTGCTGCATTGGACACCCCTCAGAGCTTTACTAATGGACCAAACCCCAGGGCAAACTAGGATTCTCCATGGTCAGCCACTACTACTACTTCATCCCCAAAGAGGACCCTTGACATGAATGACGCAGGCTCTTCTCAAAGTCAGGCAGACTCAGCTTGTCAAAGTCCCAAGTGTCCCTCACAAGACTTATTTGCCCTTTCCCTGACCCCCTGGACTGCATTTGCCCTTTGATACTTGGCCTTGGCTGGGTCTTCAACTGGGTTATGTGTCAGGGCATCCTGACCTAGTAGTCACCATAGCATCCCAAGAACTCTGCCTGACCCATCTGGGAGCATCTGGGGCCATGAGCTTTTAACTGAGTGTCCACGAGCCAGAGGAGACACCTAACTCACAAGCAAAACTGCAGGTACAAAAGAAGGGCATGGCCCCAACCCTAACACCCTGGAGACACTCAGCTTCCATATACACCTTTACCTGGCTCCCAAAGAAACCTCACCCTTGAGATCAGGGAGAAGATTATTGATAAGTGTAGTATGTGTAAATTAGGCAGAAGTAAAACAAATTGGTAGCAGGAAAATAGAATGTTTATTTAAAGAAAAAAAAAAGGCAGAAAGGAAGACTGTGTAGCCTCTGAGTTTAACCAGATGATTCTAATTCCAACTCTGCTATCTCTGTCTCCATCTTTTTTCAGCAGCGGCTTCCCAGAGCACAGTATCCAACTCCTTGCTCCCTTCCTTCCCCCACAGTTTACACCCTTCCACTGCCAAGTTGCATCCCTCTGCCAAGCAGCACGCCCAGCATAAGCTCTTTACAGGAAAACTCCATGCAGGTCCAGTCCTTGGGAGCTCTTACTGATCATAAGGACTGTTAGCAGGCAAAGGCGCGTGCCCAATTAAAAGATGGCTTTCGTTCCAAGAGGAATACTCTGGCAAAGTCCCAAGCGCTTCGGAAGCCCCTCCCTTCGCTCTCCCACCCCAGCTTTGATGCTCTGATTATCCTATTGTCAGATCAATAGCCCATCTGCTCCTAGGAGTAGTCTAAGCCATCCTGTGTTAAATTAAAACAGATAGGATCAATCCGCGGTTAATTTCTCCCAACCAAACAATTTATCTCTCTTTTGGATGCTCTTGGAGGGTGAATTATATAATCCTGACACACCATTAAGGGCTCTCTGACCAAAGAAAGCCCGCCACAATGCCTGCCTGCTCTCTTTATTAGCGACTCAACAGTGTGACAAAAGCAAAGATTTATCTTAGTGTTATTTAGAACCAGCTTGAACCTTGAAAAGTCTGCCAGGACCCTGCCAGGGGAAAAAGACTCGGGAATATCATTGCATGTTAATTATCATGGAGGAGGAGCTGGATCCAAATTTGATAAGCTGAACATAAGCTCCTATTTCTGAAGACTCAATTGCCCCACTGAAGAGCAATTCTTTTCTGTTTAAGGTAAAACCTAAGACATCTGGTGCAAGAATGTCAAGGGAAACAGGATTTAAGCCCAAGTCGAAACACACTGAGGATGGGGGGGGGGGGAGACTTATTTTAACAATAGACTGTTTTTACTGGTACTTGCATATAATAACCTATTTAATGCTGATTGAAGTAAAATATATACATGGGGAATAAAAGAATAAGTGACCCTTGGAGATGGCATATTAAATGAACACTCCAGATTAATAACCATGAGGCATATGGAGTGAGAATATGAGCAGCAAAGCTGCTGCCCTCAGGTCTCTGTGTTCTGTGCAAACCCACTAGGCGCACATCTACTTATCTCCCTAAACCAGAAGGGCTTGACATTCCCATGACGCACTAAGTCAATGGCTAACACCTGATACAACCAAAAACTAGAAGTTTCTGCTTCGTGGCTTGAGCCAATGTCCAAACACTTGATAGAACAACTATTTTAGTACTGTTTTTGATATGGATTGAGTCCAAGGAATACCTGACTCCTGATCTTACCTTCTTTCCCTATATTGGGTTTCAGACCCAGAAAGGATGCTGAAGTGCCTATTTAACATGTCAAAGAGGACCTGGCTCCAGGTTCTCCCAGGATTCCTCAGTCCCTACATGTTACAAGCATGTCTGGCATACTGTGAAAACCATCTTTTAATTAAGCACAGTGCCTTTGCCTGTTAACAGTTCCTTCCAGTCCAGGGGCTGGGCTTCCCCTCTCCCAGAAGCTTCTCCTTATATAATCCACACACTGTGGTCTCCCATACGCCTCTGCATTTTCTCTCTCTCCCTGCTTGTACATGCTCTTTCTCGATTTCTCTTGCCCCTCCTTTCTGTCTCCCTTCCCATGGCAACTTCTCTGGCCTTGTTCCTTGGGACCAGTAAATCTGCCCAAGATCTGCCTCCCAATAAACCTGCCTTTATATATTTTAATTTGGCTTGAATTGGCTTGTTTCACTGGTAGAGAATAACTTATCAGTATTTACTTATTTGTTTATGATAGTTTGAGACTAATTTTCACTATGTACTACATACTGAATTCAAACTCATGATCCTTCTGGCTCAGCCTTGCACATGTTGAGATTCAGGGTATATAAGTGCCAGCATCCTCAGCCTAAACTCCTTGAACTCTCTTTTTCTTAATTGAAAATGAAATTTGCATACAATATATTCTGATCATACTTTTCCCTCTCCCAACTCCTTCCAGAACCTTCCATCTTCTAAGCCTCCCGACTCTGTGCCCTTTCTTCTTTTCTCTCCTAAACGTATACTCTTGACTCATTCCTGAAAGGAAAGAGGAACAATGGGAGACAATTTGGAAGATTTAGACAAATCTGGTCCATCGTTTGTACAATAAATCTAGTGCATGGTGGTTCTGCTCTTTGGAAATCATCTCTGCCATGGGGTGAGAGTGATAATAACCAACCAATGCCCACTAGTGACTTGTAATATGTCAGGCACTATTTTAGAACTTCAAACTCCAGTATTTTATAATGGAAAAAAAGGTGACTATAAAACCTGATGAAGACGGTTAGATGGTAGAAGAAAGACTGATGAAGGAAGGTATTCTTGGCCAGATACACACAGAAAGTAAACAACTTTCTCAAACTCTCAAGAGTGGACAGATGAAAGCCAAGATTTAAACTCAAGTCAGAGTCAACACTGATGGTCAGTCAATCTCTATAATATATGCCAGAAAGGAAACTAGAAGTCAAGAATCTTGCTGAGAAAAAAAGTACTAGTGAGCTGTCTTTAGGAGTTGTTCCTAGTGTGACCGTTCCAATCCTGCAGAGCAAAGTATCCCATCTTGCAAGCAAAGTCTCCAAGATACAGGGCTGATACTCAAATTCTTTGGATAGTATAACCAATAGTCATTGACAGTAAACATCTTGCCCTGCCCAGAATCAAGCCTTCTTTATCCTGAATATACCATCCTGACTTCGCTTTAATGAAGCATCCTTTTATAATCTCAGTGTTGTAGCCAAGATATAGCCAATCACAGTGTTTCTTTCCATTCAGTTTAGGACAAGTGCATGATACAAGGACCCCTGGAAATATTTAATATTCACCTGTGCTTCAATCAAATGCACTAGGCTTTTCTGTTTTAAAGAATCTCTTCTTCAGGGAAGGATTTTGTTACAGCAGCAAGAGTTTTGTGAGCTATAAGTATATAATTCATAGATGGGAGAACTAAGAATAGTTAAGACCAATCTACTGTAATCCTGGAGCCAAGCAAAAGCAAGCTGGTAATGAGCATAACTCATGAAACATCACAAGGAATTGTCACCTCATTCTACCCACCTTTAATACAAGAAAATGCTTTATAATTGTCAGAAATGATATATATATATATATATATATATATATATATATATATATATACTTAAATGATCAACTCTGCAAAAATTTCAGCAGTAAAAGAGACAGCAACCTTGGTAAGGAAAGAAGGGTGGCAGAGAAGGGTGTCATGGATTACAGCCAGACTAACATAACTCCTCAAGGATGCCTTCTAGGTATGCAGTTTTGTCCATATAAGTCGCTAGGGAAACACACCCATACTAGTTATTTTTAACAGAGAAAACTTAATATGAGAAATTACTTTTAGAGTTTCCAGAACTGAATGTGGCCTGACCCATAATCTATAATTATAACCTATAACCCTAGCATTTAAGGTCTAACTGAATGGGTCTAACCTATAATCCCAGCATTTAGGAAGCAGAAATGGGAGGATTATGAGTACAAATCCCACCTAGAATTCATAGCAGGTCTTGTCTCAATATAAAGTGAAATATACTTAAGCAATCACATAGGACTCATCATATAATACAACAAAAATATGACCAAAAAAAATCTACCCTAGAGCTGGACAAAGGCAAGAATTTAGGATTGTTGAAACACAAGGCATTGAGAAGTGACTCTAAAGAGGTAAGGCTTTGTGAGGAAGGGAAGGTAGTATGCTTTGGAATCTTCCAGGAAGAGTTCTTCAGAACAGGACTCCACTCCTCTAAGGAAGGATATGCCCAGGTTTCCTCTGACAATGAAAAGTAGAATCCTGGAAAGAGCTAGAAACCGTGACTTGGTGCTGCTATGAAGGGTCACTGCCACTAACAGGCACAGCAACACACTGAAGGCAAAGTAGACTTAACTCTCGTGTTCTTGCACTCTGGTCACTTTTTCATGCCCTCATAAATGGAAACTGACATAAAGTCGCTAGCAGAGAAGAAGTGGGGCCTATGGAGTCTAATGTCACAGTGCCACCAGAGTATCAACTTGTGGCTTTGTGCTAAGAATCAATAATTTCAAAATCAGAGTACACTTTCCCACCCAATGTAGCATGCAAGCAAAGTCATTTCATTATTCTGAAAGCCATCACATTGGGTAAAGCAGCACTGTTGATAGCTAACAATTATTGAATATGGGAGCTGTGCACAATATAGTTCATTAGTTCTCTCAGCACCTAATGCAAACAGCATCAGCATCTCCATTTGTGAAAATGAGAAAACTGAGGTCACAGGCACTTCAAAGTTAGGTTTCAATCCCTTTGGCTTTGTCCTGTACATGTAATTGTTACACACAACTCTTCTAATTTGCCTCTATAGTCATTGATTGAAAATCCAGGTCTTTCCGTCTCCCTCCTGAGAGCCTATATATTTGTGGGCACAAACTATCTCAGTAATGCTTTTCGAGTCTTCATTTCATGAAACTTTCTTTGTCTCCATTGATACTCACTACATATTGGGTGGTCTGCAGTACATGTGGGTTATGATCAATGACCGTACATATTTGAACATAAAGATGTTAAAGAGCCACCCATGTTTCTTCTTCCTGGTGTGTAAACAAAGTCAATGTTCCTGGGTTCTTTAAAGTACTATGTCTATCTGGAATGCTCTCAGATAGACCAAAGCATATACCTAGTCATTTCAACCTGATGATGAGTAAAGAACCATAGGTCAACTCTACCCAAATTTCCAACATACTTTAACTCTATTATTTCTTTTTTTAACCATATCACAAAGCATGTTCTCACTAAGATCAGAACTAGAGGGCTGAGGTGCTTTTAAACAGCCAATGTCAGGAACACCAGTTCTATAGGCGTGGGCTACAGCATAGAATATGTATGCATACAAAGACCAGCTCAGCCTGAGAAGCCTAGGGTTTAAGTTGTTTCCAATAATTTGTACTATGGATACATGTCTAGTAGGCATGAGCTGATCTCATGATAAGCCATTAGATGGCCATGGTGGGGTGGGGAAGGGAAGACCAATAGGTCACAACCTACAACAAATTCATTCCAGGTCACAGAAACCAATACATCATTTAGACAAGCCATCTGACCTCTGTGCACCTCACTTTGACCCTTTCCAGGACAATGGCCCTGTTATTCATGAGTGAGGATTGGAAGCCTGGGTTTTAGACCTACACCTACATAACCCATAACTTGATACAACCAATGTCAGGTCTGAACTCTTCCATAAAAGTAAAGTCCTTGCATCAGTTCTAATGATGTGAATCATCAAGTCTGTCACCACGGGAGATGTAAATATGAATGTGAATGTTTCCATCCCTTTAAATAACACACACACACACAGACACACACACACAAAACAAAAACAAAAACAAAAACAAAAACAAAACACTTCACTGCTTTAACAACAGCTATGCACATGGAACTAAGGGTAAAATTATGGAAACTTAGCCTGGAGAAACTCTTCCCAACAGTGAGAAGTCTGATCCTTCAGTAGCTGTATGCAGCCCTGCGGAACACCACAAGAAATATAGACCTTCAAAGAAACTCTCCAGATGTGTATCCTGTTGTTTACCCCTCCCCTTTCCTTGTGTCTTGCTCTATCATGCTCTGTTATTCACCAGTCACCCTATATAACAACTAGGAACCATAGGAAAATAAGAATACAACACTTGGCTAGTTAATATTTAGTATTTACTTAGGACCTACTTGAATTTTTACTTTTAATATGAACAATCAAAAGCATAGTCAATGCCCAATCAAAAAACCTGTGACTTGGACATGTATCATAAAGGTAGATCATTTGAATTGTCTGATCATTTATTTGTTACAGTTTGAATCAAAGTAAACACACACACACTCATACACACGTGCTACCAGGTTAGTATCCTTGGTGGTAATAGAAAAGTTATTAACTTTTCCCAGCTCTCTTTAATCCATATTTTAATTCAAATTCAAATATTCTTCAGAAACCCAAGTAAGGTAATGATGCTGTCTAGGTGAACTAATATACAAAATCATAGTCAGTGTAGTCATTAAATCAACGTCTGTTCTTTGCAATGAGGACAGAACTGCCTATGAAAGCACTTAACGATCTCATGACCCACATAGTACTTTGAAATTACTCAACTTAATGGATTCCCATCACCACTTGTTTGGTTCTTATTTTCAAATCAAATCCCTTCATATATTTACTCATTTAACAAACTTTGAGAGCCTCTTACATGCAAAAGGCTGTCTCATATGTGGACATGCTGTGTAGCATCAAGACACTATCTCCCAATACCTATGGACTTTATGTCTTCACATTATAGAACAGTATCTTTAGAAATCCCCACATCTCAGTAGAGAGCCCATCCTTCCTGTTATGTGACATTCCCTGGAAAGGCATAAATAAGTGTATATTTTCTCCACATTATCTATTCAAATCTAACTTGGTGAACAAATTCATTTATTAGGGTTACTTTTAGGATCATGGCTAAGGAGATATTTACAAGAGAATTGAAGACTCAATGGCATCTTTATCAATAAGAATCATTGTAGTATGATGACAACTCCAAAACTTTGTATCCCTGAAGTGTACTGCCCAACTTGTATGTAGCTCCTCCAATGAAGAACCTCCTGACTTCTATGGAGTGTTGCCTGATTGTATAACCTTGGGGAAGAGCCTTGTGAATCTTAGACTATCTGTATCTCCTAAGTCTAATGAGTTTCATGAACTCCTTAAGCCCTTAATGTCAGGTTAGCTTCCTGAGTCTAAGGTACCTAATTTCTTTTACTGCTAGATAATTTCTTTAATGACAAAGATGTCATTGCTCAGGTCCCTTATAGCACTCTGTTCCATACTTTGGACAGTCCTTCCCAAGTCTCACTTCCATTATGTCTGCTACATATAGTCTTTCCAAATTTAGAAACCCCATCACCCAACAAGAACATGTAGTAACATGAATTTTCTCCACACTCCTGTGCCTAGCATAAAATCGTCTACATAACACATTTCTCACCTGGTTTACCTATTAATATGATTTTCACTCCTCCACCCATGATCAGACAACTTATACATATAATATCACCCCACATGACCTCAGAGTCAGGGATTTCACCATGAAACAGAAAAGTTAATAACTCTGTGATTACAGAAGTGGATAGACTTCATTTTATATGTCCAATCCGCATATTTCATTTTACTTTACCTTCTTAGAGCATATAAAGGACAATTGGACAAAGAGAAATATGTAAGACTCAGTGAGGACAGGATGGGTGCTACTCTTCAACTAAAGTGAGAAAAGAAAGTGAGAGAAAGAGAGAGACTGGTTGGCTGCAGCACATGAAAGTTACCCCATTCCCTCCAATTGACTTTTATGGTAGTTTATCTGCCTAGATCAAAACAACTATGTGTGTTGTTCTTTCTCAGAAAGTTAAAAACCAAAATACCATGACAATTAGCCATGTAAGAAGTAGAGACAAAGCAAAGGTGACAAATGATCTCGTCAATGATTTCTCAAAAGAGAAATACAGGAGACTAAAGGTATGTGTAGGATTCACAATGGCTTGGCTCACATACCTCTACTTAGAACAAGGAAAAATGTCATGACTGAGGCTGTATTAATGAACTTGACATGTGGGATAGCCAAGTATTCAGGGTCTAAATGGAATAAGTTTATATAATATTGAATATAAGAATTATCTGTAGAATTCTAGAGAAACACTTGGTTAAATGTCAAGAAAGTACATGGTCTTGCGAAGACTATATGCCCTAGTACAGGGGAATGCCAGGGCCAGGAAGCAAGAGTGGGTGGGTTGGGGAGCAGGGCAGGGGGAGGGTATAAGGGGACTCTTGGGATAGCATTTGAAATGTAAATGAATAAAATATCTAATAAAATTGTTTTTTAAAGCCCATATGTGAATATATATGTATGTTCTTTATTTCAGATAGTTCTAGCTAGGCTAATGTATTAGTCATCTCTCCATCCACTACAGCAACCAGCTGATATAAACAACTTAAAAGGAGGAAATCACTACTTAGGCTACTAGTTTCAGTGGTTTCATTCTGTTCTTGGCTGGTTCTATTGGTTTGAGGAATATATGGAGACAGAGCATCATGTCAGCTGCTTACGGCAAGACTTACTTAAGGTCTGGTGGCAAGAAAGCAATGAAAGGGGAAGATCCTGTGGCACGAGGCCCCACATCTCAGCAGCATAACAGCATAGGGACCAAGGCTTTATGACATGCCAAACTTTGAGGAACACTGCACATTCAAACCATAGCAGTTGACAAAGAACTTAAACTAAATTAAACATAGTGGCTTGCAAAACAAGAAACAAACAAAAGACTCTAAAAAGAGGTGGGCTTGGAAAAGGGCTGGGGGTGTAAGAGAGGGATAATAGAGTGTATGGTATAGGGGTAGTGTGCCTAGAACATATTGTATACTTATAGGAGATTTCCAAATAATACATAAATTAAAAATACATAAATAAAAATGAAAATAAAGAGAATATGTTAGCAACTTGCCCACGTGAATACAGTTTATAAACAACAGAGCTAGGAAAAAAAACCAGACAAGACAGCCAAAATTCCCATCTTACCCTCCTCTCTATCATTGTCCCAGGAAAATCCATATTAACTCCTGTATTCAGTGACCATTTATCAAGACGTACCTTTATGAAACTTTGAGCTTGAGGAGCTTAAGAGGAAAGGCAAAGTCATGGCTGCCCCTGTCTACTTGATGAGTTAACACATACAGGATATAATCCTGTCCCTCCCTAATGATTAAACTCCCCAGGCAGAGACATTCATGGACATAGAAAGATTGATATGATACATCCAAAAAATAAAAAAGGCTTCAATTGGCTGTCAGAACTTTAATTAAAACACTTATAGATCAACTTCACTGCAGCAAATTGTCTGTGCCACTATTACTATAGCAAGATGGATGATCTCTGGGAAAACAGACAAGAACTCTCCCCTGGACTAATGTGTAATTTCATAGCCATTGATTTTTTACTTTAAAAATACTTCCCTGGCTCTTGGGAATTGGAACTTGTTCTGGGTGACCTGGCAGCAATGTTACGTGGTTGTTTTTTTTTTTTTTTTTTTCTTTTGCAAAAGGAGAAAACCATTTCCTAAACCCATTCATATATTATCTTCATTGCCTTGATTCAAGACGAAGCTTAAGTTGTGTGGTAGAATATTGAGAGTCTCAGAAAGTAGCAACTGTAGGCAATAAATAGTGAGGAGAAGCAGGTTCAGTAGGGAGAAGGGAAACATACAATGAGACAGAAAGGTCAGAGAATAGGAATGAATAAAAAATGAGCAAGAGAAATGGGAAATATAACTAAAATACTTTTATAAGACTAGCAGTAAAATCTGAAAACACTAAATTACAATTTCAAGTAAAATTACAAATTCACTGAAGGTATTATTTTTAATCATTTATTTTATTCACTGAACAAAATCTTATTTAATACTTCGGATATGCTCTATACTAAGGTCATATTATAAACCTGAGGACAGATATATCTTTTGACTACAACAGAACAGCTACACATACCAGTTTATAGCTAGTATAAAAGCATTCGCAGGACATGTTTAAGCCTGAACCAGACCAGATCCCAGCACAGAGAGGCAGATGGGCATGAGCTCAGGACTACTGACGATTCATAGTAGCTGGGAGATGAAAGGTCAGTTTTCTCCTCTTAGAGCTGCTGACAAGTCAACCAGGAAAAGACTATACATCCAAGAATATTTGGGCAGCACAGGCTGGCCTTTGATGGTGGGAAAAAAAGTTGGTGAGATGAGAAGAGGGTATGGCTAGGAGAAGAGCTGGAGTATGATCAGAACATATTGTATGAATTTCCCTAAGGACTAATAAAAATGAATAAACCAGTAGGCAAATTTTATCCACAAACTCATTTTCTGTGTATAACTTATTATCCCTGAGTAAAATACCTTTAAAATGATCTCCACTCATCATTTCAGAGCTTTAAGTCCATGGTACTTGCCTACATTGACTACAGTCATGAAGACAGGCATAGTGAGTAGGGGCTACTACCTGCTGCATGACAGTCAGAAGAGAAGAGAAAAACAGAGAGAAATGAGGCAAAGTTCTCAAGAACCAGTTCCCAGTGATCCACAGTGAGGTTCCACAGCCTAAAGTCTTCAGAACCACCCAAAACTGCATCACCAATTGGCAACCAACCACTCACAGTACATGAGAGTCACAGTAGGACACCAGTTATTCAAAACCTAATATCCCACAGTACAGATATTTTATAAAAAAAAAAGCTTATAGAAGCTGTTCAGGTTCTTGAAGTAGATATACAACTCTATAGTTAGCTATAGTCAAAGATGTATAGACATAGTTACAAATAAATATAGTTGTCATAAATAACATAAGCAGAAGCATTGGCTTCAAGATAGAATGAGAGAGAATTTTCTTCTCTCTTGTTCATGTGCACATATAAACAGTTCCTCATCACTATGTCCTGAGATGACTTATCCTGGTGCAGCCAAAATAATAGTACCATATTTCAAGGTAGATAAGATACATCATTTTTGATGCTATCCAGTTAAAAATATATGAGATACAAAGAAACAGACAAACTTAAGCACTATAAATATGTTGTTATAGAACTGACAAAAGGAGAGAAAGAATTAGAATTGATGTCACACAATGGTAATCTTTGAATACTAAATGTATTTCAGATACTTCTGATCAAATAAATATATTTATGTGCAACGTTGAAGCATCACAGATATCCTTGCTATTGAGTGATATTGTGGTCACAGTTTTATAAACAAGTAAACTGAGTCACATAATAATATCTATAAATAGATAACTGTATCATAGGTATAACCAGCAGAATAATGCCCCTTTTTCTAAAGATTCCCCCATCCTAATACTCAGAAGATATGGATCTGTTAGGGTCAAGGGCATAGGAAATTATGATTTCAAATGGACTAAATGTTTTAATTTGCTGACTTTAAGATAAGATTTGAGCTGAGGAAATGGCTTAGTCTGCAAAGTGCTTGTTGCACAAGTATAAGGACCTGAGTTCAGATCCCTAGAACCCTAGAACATAAAAACTCAGCATGAGGGCGCTGGGAGGTGAGACAAGTGGATCCTGGAATCTTGCTCGATTGTCAGGGTAGCCAATCAGTCAGTGAGAGCCACTATCTCAATAAGTCAGGCAGAGAAGCAATGGAGGAAGACTCCTGCCTCCATACACGCCACCTTAGACAGGGAGCATCATAGCAGAGTTTGGATTTTCTTGAAATATACAAGTGAAATCAATGTAAACTATGTGTGATGGTTTGTATATGCTTGGCCCAGGAAGTGGCACTAGTAGGCCTTATTGGAGTAGCTGTGTCGCTGTGAGTATCTGCTTAAGACCCTCTCTCATCCTGGCTGCCTGGAAGTCAGTCTTCCTCTAGCATTTTTCAGATGAAGATGTTGAACTCTCAGCTCTGTGTGCACCATGCCTGCCTAGATGATGCCATGCTCTTGCCTTGACAATAATGGACTGAGCCTCTGAACCTATAGGCCAGCCCCGATTAAGTGTTGTCCTATATAAGACTTGCTATGGTCATGGTGTCTGTTCATAGCAGTAAAACCCTAACTATGATACTATGGGTCTTTTAAAGCATGGAGAATATGGCAGAGTAATGTAATATGAGAAAGAATCACTGTTAGTGACATGAAAATGATGAAAGGAGTACATGAGGAAAGGGGGTTGGGGGGTAAAGACTTTTAGAAGGTAGGAAAACCAAAAATTCAGGCTCTAAATCATGTGCTGAAGACTTAATCAAGAAATCACCAGTAGTCAAAGGTAGAATATTGGATCGTGAGGACTCTGGTGTCTGGAATTGATTAGTCCATTTATAGATTCTTGGTTTACTAAAATCTTGGAGGAGGGGTTTTGCTGTGAGAGTGATACTCCTCCTTAAGTGTGGCAGCCATGAGGTGGGTGAGAAGCTTTCTTACCGCCACAGACTCCTGTCATGACGTTTGCCTCCATCTGGGCCCATGAAGAGTAGGTCTAAGTGATGATGTTCTAAAACCATGAGTCATAACTAATCCTCCCATCAAGTTCTCTTCTTCTTGGGTATCTTGTCATATGAACAGAAAGCATACCTGGTAAGATCTACCACACATTTCTAGCTTACAGGAATATAAGGTGAAAATTCCAAGTTGTTTTGGCATCAATAAAGTTGTAGCAATTTATACCATCAGTCATAAACACCTAATACTGGAATGTCTGGCCATTGGGGAAACTAACCCCTCAGTCAGTCATAGACCCATGGTAGCATTTACTTACTGAAGAGTGAAATAAACCAGTAAATGGACAATCCAAGAAGCAAGAAGCCTTGGAACAAGAAAGACCTGTTGTTCAACCAAGCCCAAGACCTAGAAGCCCCATGATGAACTGTTAATGCAAATCTGTGTTTAAAGGCTAGATAATTAGGAGTCTGGTGTCCCTAGCAATGGAAGCCACGAGAAACCTACCTGTTCAAGAAGAACTGAACAGGTAGGCAAGGGAACAGACTTGCCTTTTCTCCAAACTTTTGTTCTATTGCCCACACCCTATGACAGGTAGGTCTTCTCCAATCAAATTGCCAACATGCATGCCAATTGTCTCTGAAAACATCCTTCCAGACACATCCAAAAGTGTACTTTACAAGTTTTCTAGAACTTTCTCAAGTCAGTCCATCTGATAACATACATCAGCCATCCTACCCTCTCCCCTGGATTTATACAGTAACCTGCTAAGTGATGCTTCCCCACACCCCCATTTCTTCTTTAGGCTGTCCTGTTCACAGCACCTAAAATTAAATCAAATCATTTTACTAGTTGGTCCAAACCTCCTCTGTGACCTCACCATCCATCCCTGACCAGTGTTCAAGCTTTCTCAGCCACTCTGGTCACCTGATTCATCCTTGATGGGTCACATGCACCTGAACACCTGTACTTTCCATTGTTTTTCTGGTGGTGGCAGCATGTTTTTTTTTTCTATTTCACTGTAGGCTTTTATTTTTCAACCTCCCTTCGAGACCCCTAACCAAAGGTAGGGAAGAAAAATGGTTAATAGGACAAGGGGATTGTGAAACTGTTTATAAGTAGTTCTTTCGGGTGATTCCAATCTTCATTGTCAGGATGTCAGTAGTTCAGTCCAATAGCAAACACCAAACACAAATCAGTAGCAGCAACTCAATCGAACAGAACCTATAAGGTTCAACCAATTGGCATGAGGCAGCAGAGGTAGCAAGAATTAGGCAGAATATCATGAGAAGGTCTTTGGCACATTTCTTCTAAGTTACAACATGTGAAGATCATCAAAGCATTGTATAACATAGCAATGCAAGAGCATCCTCTCACTGTTTATGGGGTCCCATTTATACTCTTTCCAAAGACTGCATGTCCTCTCAAACATCCAGCCCAGCAAAACATCACATGTCTTCTCACGTGTCTGTCTCAGCAAAACATCCTCTCACAGCTTCCAGAAAAACAAAAAACAAAACAAACAAAAAAAAAAAACGCCACATGACACAACTGAGTTTCCAAAGAAACCAGAAATTTCCACTTCATTTCACAGCACTTCTCTTTTTTTCATTTAGATTTCTGCTTCAATGTCAATCAGCCTAAAAGCCCTTTTCAGGGTTATCCTATATAAGGTGTTGATTTCTTTCATCCAATTGCTCTGCCTTGTTTATCTTCTTCTCGTTATGGTGTCGTGTACACCAACACACGAATGCAAGCAAATGTGGAAAGAGAGAGAAACACAGAGAGATAGACTGGTTTATTTAGGAAACTGACATGTCAATGTGGAGGGGGGAAAGCTATAAGCCCCTAGCCCTTAGATGAAGGGCTTCATGCAATAAATGCCTCCCAAGGAAAATAATAGGCTTCTTTGGGGATGAGCTTACAAATAGGTTATTTGACCAAAAATACTTAGCCCTAAACATATGGACATGTGAGGAATAGTAAATAAACTCAGGAAAATAATTAGTGAACAGTCATGAATCTAAGAGAAAATAGGAGAGGTCATAGGAGGATTTGGAAGGGGAGAAGAAGAATAATTTAAATACTGTACATACATATAAAATTCTTTTTTTTTTCCTGTTTTTGTTAATTAGGTATTTTCTTCATTTACATTTCCAATGATATCCCAAAAGTCCCCCATGCCCTCCCCTCCACTCTCCTACCCCTCCCACTTCTTGGCCCTGGCATTCCCCTGTACTTAGGCATATAAACTTTGCAAGACCAATGGGCTTCTCTTTCCACTGATGGCCGACTAGGCCATCTTCTGATACATATGCAGCTAGAGACAAGAGCTCCGGGGTACTGGTTAGTTCATATTGTTGTTCCACCTATAGGGTTGCAGATCCCTTTAGCTCCTTGGGTAATTTCTCTAGCTCCTCCATTGGGGGGAGAGGATGTGGGGAAAGAGGAACACTCCTCCATTGTTGTACAACCACTCTGGAAATCAGTCTGGAGGTTCCTCAGAAAATTGGACATAGTACTACTGGAGGATCCCGCAATACCTCTCCTGGGCATATATCCAGAAGATGTGCCAACCGGTAAGGACACATGCTCCACTATGTTCATAGCAGGCTTATTTATAATAGCCAGAAGCTGGAAAGAACCCAGATGCCCCTCAACAGAGGAATGGATACAGAAAATGTGGTACATTTACACAATGGAGTATTACTCAGCTATTAAAAAAGAATGAATTTATGAAATTCCTAGGCAAATGGATGGACCTGGAGGGCATCATCCTGAGTGAGGTAACCCAATCACAAAAGAACTCACATGATATGTACTCACTGATAAGTGGATATTAGCCCAGAAACTTAGAATACCCAAGATGTAAGATACAATTTGTAAAACACATGAAACTCAAGAAGAACGAAGACCAAAGTGTGGACAGTTTGCCCCTTCTTAGAATTGGAAACAAAACACCCATGGAAGGAGTTATAGAGACAAAGTTTGGAGCTGAGATGAAAGGATGGACCATCTAGAGACTGCCATACCCAGGGATCCATCCCATAATCAGCCTCCAAACACTGACACCATTGTATACACTAGCAAGATTTTGCTAAAAGGACCCAGATATAGCTGTCTCTTGTGAGACTATTCTTGGGCCTAGCAAACACAGAAGTGGAGGCTCACAGTCAGCTATTGGATAAAATTCTTTTAAAAATAAATTTTAAATTTTAAAAGAATATTAGCAGATACAATAATGAGGACTGAGTACAGAATGCTGGCAAGCTAGAGACCCAGCAAAGTACTGCACTTTAAACAGTCTCTCCCTTTAGCAACCTGATCTTTTTCTTAAGGCCTTTAAACCATTGGGTTGGATCTATCCAAGTCGTGGAGGCAATCTGCTCCTCTGAAATTTTAGTTCTTTGGCAGGTACTCACATCTGAAGGAAATACCTTCAATCCATCTAGATTCTTAATTTACTGAAAACTAGATATCATGGTCTAGCCATACTGACATATAGCATTAGCTATCACAGGGCATTTTATGTATTTATTTCCAGCCTCTCCATCAGAAGATAAGCTCCATAGGAATAGGAATTTATCTGTCATATCCACTGTGATATCTCTATTACCTGTAAAAGTGTCTGCATTAAAACCTGTACTCAATAAATGTGTTGAATACATAGCGACAAACTGCTGATCCTCGGAAAGCCAGCTTTCCTAATAGACTCACCAAATGCATGATGGAATCAGCTAGGGCAGTACTTATGCTAAGCTGGTGTCATGGAGCTAAGTCATTCGTCTTAAGCTGAGAGGCATAATTGAAAACCCCACCTTCACCACTCTCATGTTCTCCAAAGCTACAGCAGTAGGCTCACCATTACAGCTGTCAGAGAGCACACAATGAGCAAGCAATGAGCCACAGTGGACCCCTGGGTGCTTAGGTACAGTGAAGAGCTGAAACACAGGTTGAGGACAATGAAGAAGAGATTGCAATCCCCGAGACAGGAATCACAGAGGAAGAACACAAAGCAAACCCACTGACTGTACTGAAAATCCTGCCACTCATCAGAGATAGCTCAGAGCTTTTCTGACGGCTCAATAGCCACTGTCTATTGATGTGCATATGTTGTGTGTTGACAAATATAACCACCAGAAAAGCACAAAGAATTTTAAAGGCCATCCCACAACTCAATGTCCAAATGTGCATATGCCACATAAAACCATCATGACTATCTTCTTAGTCATGGTTTCTATTCCTGCACAAAACATCATGACTACGAAACAAGTTGAGGAGGAAAGGGTTTATTCAGCTTACACTTCCACACTGCTGTTCATCACCAAAGGAAGTCAGGACTGGAACTCAAGCAGGTCAGGAAGCAGGAACTAGTGCAGAGGCCCCATGGAGGAATGTTTCTTACTGGCTTTCTTCCCCTGACTTGCTCAGCTTGCTTTCTTATAGAACCCAAGACTACCAGCCCAGGGAAGGCACCACCCACAATGGGCCCTCCCACCCTTGATCACAAATTGAGAAAATGCCTTACAGCTGGATCTCATGGAGACATTTTCTCAAAGGAGGATCCTTTCTCTTTGATAACTCCAGTTTGAGTCAAGGTGACATACAAAACCAGCTAGTAAATGACACATACAATGTGAAATCTGCTATATGCCTAACTGGTAAACCATCCTTAAGCCAGTGCTTTAAGTGGGAGCTGGTGAGCAAGAAGCCTGGAGCTTCTCTCTTCACCTTTGCCCTCCATCCCAATGGTTGAAATATTTCTCCTTTTGCTGCCTACTACACACTTGACTGTGAATTGTATTTTATTTATAAATCCTGATTCTCTAGCAGCCATAATTTCTATCTTTCCATTTTATCCTGAGGTTAGAATCAAGTATCATGCATGAAAGTGTATAACCTATGGTCTGGCGCATACTGGGGGCCTCAAATAATATGTGTCCTTAATTTACCTAGTCCTCTCTTATCCTTTAGCACAGATTTATGACAGGAGCAGTAATGATTCATACCTACTCTATGATATCCTTTATGCATACTTCAGGTCTATTCAGAGTGTCACCTGTTATGGCTCAGAAGTCTAGCAAGCATCTCACACTGCTCTGAAACAAGTGTGTACCCATCACACACAGTGTCTTTGAAATCATCCATCACATTCAAGTGTTCTTGCCCAAGCTATGAGGAACAGAACATCCCTGGAAAGACTCACTGTTACATCTGTAGCCAGTGTTTCAGGAAAGAGAGATGTTATTCACAATCAGTGGCTCCCTGAAACTTCCAGAATTCAGGGAGTAGAGGAAACACTATGTTCTATCCACTAATGGATCACCAGGCCAAAAAGATGTCATCACCAGACTCAGATGACATTTTCTATCACTGCTGAGAGCTTCAAAGGGTTATTTCATGTCTCATATATTTCCTAATTAAAATGAGGATGAAAAATATATGCTTAACTGAATCAAAATGAGGGGGAAGTAAAAGTATATACAAATGATCCAGTGAAGAGATGCAACCAATCTCTACTGCACTTTCTTCTCCAGGCATTGCAAGTCTGGGCATACTGAAGCCCAAGTCTCCAGCATGAGAAGATGTAAGGTTAGGGCTTTGGATCATTATAATTAATACCCTTATAATAACATCAAGAGAAAGATAACCTGTCTGTTGGCCATACAGTTAAAGGCAAGGATATGGCCAGCAGGAGACTCTTAGGAAGATCACAATTATGCCATCATGTAATCCTAGACATCCATGTCTTCCTAGAGATAAGAAGTGCATGGCTTAAGGCATTAGCCTGTGGTAGTCTGCTATAGCAGCCTATGCTAATCTGTTTTTTCATGGGACTCAGTGCTAGAATAGAGACTGGTTCTCACAGTTCTGTCCTATCCCAAGTCTTCCACAGTCAGGCAGAGAAAGTTCACAGACACACATATACCACTTTGCTCTTCTATTCCACATAAGGAACAAAGGAAAAAGAATGTAATATAACTAAGCAAACTACGCGAATTACTTACCCATTTGCCCAGTAGACACCCAGAATTTCCCACTCAGTTCAGACTTGCCAGCTCCTGCTGCAGATTGAGTTTTCTCCCAGCTCACCATCACTGAATCCATCATGATAGAGCCAGGGTGTTCCTCTGCGGATCTCAAATGTGAAACCATTTTCACATATGCAGCCCCTCAGCCAATCATGGGTAAAAAAGGTTGCTAACACCAACCCTACACATTTTACTCATGGAAACCCAGCACAAGGTTGTACCAGAGTAGACCCAAAGCAGACAACCATGTGTACACGGTAGGACAAATACAACCTGGAAGCCATACAAAATAGGAGTAGGATCAGCTTCAGGATCCTAAGTTAAAGTTGAAAAGGCCAAGGCACATGTATTTATTCAGACAAGATCATGTAGACTTAAGAGATACGTGCAAACCTTGACCCCAAGGTCTTAGTTCTCAGAGAAAAAGCGGGCTAGAGAGGATTTAGAGCAGTGGTTCTCAACCTTCCTAATGCTGCAACACTTAAATAGAGTTCCTCGTGTTGTGGTGGCTCCAGCCATAAGATGATTTTTATTACTACTCCATAACTGTAATTTTGCTACTGTTATGAATCTTAATGTAAATATCTGTGTTTTCTGATGGGCTCCAGCAATCCCTGTAAAACCTCCAAAAGGGGTTGCAACACCCAGGTTAAGAACTTCTGATTTAGAGGCTTTCTGCTCTTGGTTGGAAGATAAGTGCATCTTTGTTTCAGTCACTTATCACTGAACATTAGTTTTTCTTTCAGGTTATAATGTAAGCAACGAACCAAAGTCATATTATCAGTAATTGTAACTATAATCAGTGGAAAATCACACTGTATTGCTCCCTTTCCTGTTACCATAGTGAAATACTTGATCCTAGGCAACATAAAGAAAAGAAATGCATTCACCTCACAGGCTGAGAGGTTGAGAGGCCAAACAGAATGATAGCAGCTTTGCCAAGGTTCTCCCAGCTTCATCGCCTCATGATAAATGGCTTCATAGTGGGGGAGCCATGGCAAGACACTAAGCCAGAGAGACCAGGATGTGGCCAGAATTACCCTTTTCTGATGATCCTTTCACAACAAGGGTACAACAAGAACTATCTTAATTTCTTCCAAGGCCAGCACCACCCCCAAACCTAAGAACCTAGGACATTCCACTAAATGTCACACTCTCCCCTGTCACCACAGCAAGGATCATGTTTCCAAAACTTCTGAAGACCAGATGCCTCTGTGCCATAATGTATAGGTATTGTCACATCCTGCTACAGTTACATAAATATCTCAAAATATCTTTTATATTTCAAAACTACAATAATGACTAAACTCATTGCTAAAGTTAGTTGATAAACCTACATATTTCGATCACATGTATTCTCTCTTCAAAACTCTGATAATTTTATTTAAATATGAATCGATTTGCATTGAATTTAAAGTAGATATTTAACAGTAGGACAAGTATTATAATACATAAATTTTTGTATTTGTTGCAATGTAATAGATATTGCTGGATAAACTTTAAAATATAAGCAGAGAATTTTTGTTAAGGGGACAGCTGTGGAAAGCACATGGAACTATGGAAAACATATGGAAATTTGGAGGTGTGAGGCTAGAGATATTTGTACTTAGGCAGATGTCTGTATGGTTGGGATTCTTGACTCCTTCCAAATCCCTGAGTAAAGTTCTGCCATAAAGATAATACACACGATTTTCTTACTAAGGCCAGGCTGAAACAGTGAGTGCTACTCTCTGCTGTTGCTGCTGCTGCTGCTGCTACTTACGATGCATAGAAGACCATTGACAAGTCTTCCCACTTCAACATGTTAGCCAAGTGGACATTGGGCTTTCCCTTCTATCCAGCTCCTATAACCACCTAGCAAAATTAGCAGTTGTTGTAGATAATTTAACAATAGTGACCATGCTTCACAATTACATGGTGTTTTAATATTGCCCTCAAGTATGAGTATCTGAATTAAGGCCTTCTAATACCATAAAGGAGGAGTCAAAAGGTCAAATGCCCTCATGGACTAAACAGATAATGTAAGTGAGTGAGGATGACATCAGAGGCTTATGATACTCCTGGTATATTGCAGTGCAATTTGAGAATACCGAAGTCCTTGTGGCATTGGCTACCCATGAGAATTTTGCAAACACCAATTCTCTGTATAGGGTTATTGTACTGATAACCTGTGTTCCTAGAGTTGTACATATCTATTAAAACCAGCATTCTGGAATTTGTGTAACATATCCTGCTTCTTTTTTTAAAACAATTTTTATAAGATATTTTCTTCATTTACATTTCAAATGCTATCCTGAAAGTCCCCTATTCACTCCCCTGGCCCTGCTCCGCTACCCAAACACTACCAATTCATGGCCCTGACATTCCCCTGTACTGGGGCATATAATCTTTGCAAGACCAAGGGCCTCTTCTCCCAATGATGGCCAACTAGGCCATCTTCTACTACATATGCAGGTAGAGACACAAGCTATGGGGGTACTGGTTAGTTCATATTCCTCCTATAGCGTTGCAGACCCCTTCAGTTCCTTGGGTACTTTCTCTAGCTCCTCCATTGGGGGTCCTGTGTTCCATCCAATAGATGGCTGTGAGCATCCACTACTGTATTTGCCAGGCACTGGCATAGCCTCACAAGAGACATACCACATTCAGCCAGCCTGACTCCATAACAACCAACTCAATGCATGTAAAGGGTTTCTCATATTAATAGCAGAGTATCCCAGTGGTGGCCTCCCTCATCCTCTTGAGCACACCCTGTGAACATCATTCAACAAAGACCTCCCTGTGGAATGCACGGTCTTTGCAGAGGAGACCCACTAAGCTCAACCTCACTCAACTGGTGAAGACTTGTACCAGACTGTACTTCAGGTTTCATCTGGTCTCGCATAAGTATGATCTTTCTGCCTCTGTGTCTCACTTGCTAAAATGTTCCTCAGCAGTCTATTTAGAACCAGTGCTGGCATGATCCAGATGTCTCTGGCCTCTAACTTTCTCACTGAGATTTATTTAAGAGCTTTAAAACAGAAGCCGAGTTGCACAGAGTCTGGGCACCTGCTCCAACTGCTTTGCTTGCCTCTGAGATTTGATGCCCTAATCAATTGGTCTCATGCTCTTCCAATGCCCAGATGCATATACTCTGATTTACACAAAAGAACATCACAAAGCAACTTAGATTTGTTTTTGTTTTCCCCAAAGATTTCAACAGGTTGATCTCAGTAAGCTGAGGTCCCCCCTCCTTCTCCTCGCTCATGGAAACATCATCACGACTTGCTGGTTCTTCTGGAAATAGCCACTTGCCATAGTGATAAATCTTGGGTTTGCTCTATAACCTCTGATGCATTTCACATTTTCCCACCAAATTCCACTGTCCAAATTTGGAGTCCCAACTGGACCGCAAACAGATACAATTTCAGTTTGTGGGATTTTCCCAGCTTTTCCCTGCATTGTGGCTGCAGAGCCTGTACCACCAGCTGTGTAGGAGCCAGCCCTCCAAAAAAGGCAATCGTGTTCTGTGCTAGAAGCCCTGCCTGCCCTGCTCTGGTTCCGCTGCCAGCTCTGCTCCTCCAGCAGCCTTTTCAGGATTCTGGAGCAGCTTCCAGCCCCTCTGCCCACTCACCAGTTAATGATATAGGCCCCTGGAGCAGCTCACAATCCTTTAAAAGCCCCAAGGAACAAAAGGGAGGAAATGAGCCTTTTCCTTCTTCTCTACTTCCCTGAGACTCTGCTGGGATTTTCTTCATCACACAGACACCATTATTCTCCCACTCATTTAATCCAGAGCTGTTTTCAAGTTACCTATCATGTCCCAGGCATTTATTTTAGATCTTGGAGAAAATAAGCTAAGTAAGACAGGTGACGTCTGCAAGATCTCCTTAAATAGCAGAGAAATGGATAAAGGGACAAGACAGAAATTCAGCAGTTTTCAGAGCACAGAGACATTACATTATATCATGAGGTATATGTATGTATAAATGTATGTATATGTGTATATGTGTATGTATATGTATATATGTATATGTTTATGTATATGTGTGTATATGTGTGTGTATATATAATGTATTTGTATGTGTATATGCATATGTATATACTTTGCAAAGCTCCAAAGTCAAGTCTAACTTGTAAATCATACAAGTACCAACTCAGATATTTTGAGTCAAAACTTTACTCTGGCCTTCAATCTCAGAGGCTTCTAGATTTGGGATTGTAGAATTCTATTATTTTTCATTTATTGGCTCCTGTATCCCAAGAAGTTGACATGTCATAGTCCCTTTACCTTCCAGAATGCCTTTCAAAGTGAACTATTATTTTGTCACTGAATACCTTATAGTGATTTTTCTGCATGCACCACTTTAAGCAAGTCATACAGTGTTGCAGCAGGATGCTGGTCTCACTATTTTAAGGAAAGGAAGCTGAAGTTCACAGAGGTTAAGTGACTCTCCCAAGGTTGTAGGGAAAGTCAATGGGCCAGGATGAACCGCCCCTCTCAGATCCAGAAGTTGCGTTCTTTCCACGATGCAGCACTTTCGCCTTCCCTGGGAGACTTTGACTTCATGCGTGCCCTTCTACCCTTTCTCCTCTTGGGCATGAAGACTTTCCATTTGCCATGGTAGATTTCCTGACTGTCTTGGAGCTTCTATTGCTGTGAGGAAACACCATGACAAAAAGAAAAAAAAAAGCAAATTGGGAAGAAAAAGGTTCATTTGACTTACACTTCTGCATAGCTGCTGCTCACCATCGAAGGAAGTCAAGACAGGAACTCTAACAGGATTTTGGAGGAGGAGCTGAAGTAAAGGCCATGAAATGGTGCTGCTTACTGGCTTGGCTCATGTGGCTTGCTCAATCTGCTTTCTCATAGAACCCAGGACTGTCACCCAGGGATGGCACCACCCACAGTGGCCTGGGATCTTCCTCATTGATCACTAATAGAGAAAATGCCTTATAAGCTGCATCTCATGGAGGCATTCCATCAACAGAGGCTCCTTTATCGCTGATGATTCTGGCTCATGTCAAGTAGACCCGAAAAATCAGCCAGTACAATAACCTACCTTAGAGATGTACACCAATGGTCCTCAAGTTTTTCTGTTTCACTGGGGAAAAAAAAGGCTCAGGATCAGGCTATTCTAGGCTAAGATTTACCCCGACCCTAAGACAAGTGTGAAGATGTCATTCAGTCTTTCCAATTTTACCTGCTGGGGAGCTGGAGGAGTCTACAAGGTCACATTCATTTTAGAAACAAAATAATCTCTTGTTTAAAGTGGGTAGTTTTCCTGAAAAACAGTAAATCCTGGACAACAATGTAGCCATTGATGTTGATATAAAATTATCACAAACATATTGTTTCTGCATATTCTGCCCCCAGCAGTAAACAAGAGAATGAGATGCAGGAGTATAGAGAAATCCTCTGTGCTGAGAGCACCTTTGCTGAAGAAGGCCAATGGTCACATGACCAGTGGCACTCAGAGCTACCCAGGGAACTGTCCCCTCAAAGACATATGGATTCTGAGTCCTCCTTATACCAAAGATATACACAAAAAAAGATAATGTGATCATTGGCTGGCTCTACCAGAAAGTCTTTTGAAAGAGATTTTGGAGTTTAAAGAGAGAATGGGGTTCTGAAGCCAAAGTATATGCTAGATAAGAAGCAAGTCTATAGGACAGCCATGCCAGAATCTGAGCAGGAGACTCAAATAGTCATCAGTACTGTGAAGGGAGAGGACAGAGAGAGGGGAGGAAAAGAAGAGGAATATGAGGAAGAAGGAGGAGGAGGAGGCGATGACAAGGAAGAAGAGAAGAATTAATAAACAAGACATGAAAGAATGGGGTGAGGGGAGTGTCTGTGACAGATATCTGGAGCAATAATTGCAGAAAAAAAAAACTACAGTACAATCACTGTGCCGGGATTTGAACCATACTCCCTGTGCTCTTGACCACTGGAAAACACAGATCTCTCTACCTCCTGGGACTGAGCCAGTAATAGAAATGAAATTTGGATAGGTGGAGAGGCCAGTATCAAGGTAGACAGCATATAGTCATTAAAAACAATCATCTGCTAATGTATTTTAGACAAATGATATTGTGTGGGAACATGAGCCAAATCTGTCTGGTCTTCTGACTTTTCAAGAGAAGCCAGAAATCCAGATATCCATGGGAACATTCCAGTGTTTTAACATTGAGCACTAATACACACACACACACACACACACACACACACACACACACACACACATCTAAGGGGTAGATTAATCTACAGGCCTCCAACTTGAAATACTAACTCAATTGGGGAGAAGGGATGTTTTTAGTGCAATATCAAAAACTCTGAACAGAGACAGGAAAGCAGAGAGATACATTTTCAGCATTCCAGAGATGAGAGCACTGAGAGGCAATTTCTAGGAGCAAACTCCGAAGGAAAGATGGGATATAGACCACTTTATGAATCCAAGGAAGAGACATTTATACCTCTAATTGAAATGGAATAAGAGCCAGGTTTACACTCCTAGCTGAAACATACATACATACATACATACATACATACATACATACATATTTAAGTAGATGCCATGGTGAAACCATTACTTTGTATGTCAATGTGATGTGTTCATTTTTAAAGTAACAGATTGTAGACATCCTGTCTTATTGTCTGCTTCCTGCTCAGTGGTGAAACAAACACCTCTGCACCAGGTGTCCCTACCATCACAGTGATCTGCCCAAGTCCTTGGGACCAGATGACTACAGACCAACTCCTCTGAAACTAAGAGTCAAAATAAGCCCTTCTTCCCCTTAAATGATTTGTCATTGGGATGCAAGAGTCGTGAATACGTGGGATGAATAGAGTTTCAGCTGTGGATACAGAGACATGAAAGTAGAGAATGACAACACATGTTCCCCACATTCCCTGTTCTTTCCAAAAGGAATCTCCAGCTGGAGGCTGAGAAAACCTAAGTAACCCTGTTCTGGACCTAGGGCATCCTTTTGAAATCAAGCCCGCTTTTTGCTGCTGTCTCTCAGTGCCTTCTCATCCCTGCAGCCATGGCGTTTATTCTTGGCAATGATAAAGCAACTAAAGCATGATGCATCCTGTCTGAAGCTTCCTCTCTGCCTGTCATTTTCTTTACGCATGTCTCAGTTTCCACACCATGGTCATGTTAAACTATATCATCTAAAGTTGATAATAAAATTACCAGGGTTACAGGTAGCACAGTCTGACCTCAAAGTAGTTAGGTAGGTAGTCATGAATGACCTTGGACTTCAGATACTCTAACGGCAGCCTCTACTCCCCAAGTATGAAGTTATAGGTATGTATATACCACTGTCAGAATGCAGTCCAAGAATGGAGTTATGTGAGAATTCTGAATACTCATGAGAAAATGCCAGGAATACAAGACAAGAGTCTTGTGATATAAGCTTCTTCAAAGCACAGAATTGTTCTTGGAATGTGTTTTTATGCTCCTCCCAGGTGTAGGAGATAGGAGTGAGTCTACCTTAGTCATGGTTATTTATATGCCTCTATGGAAAAACATGTTTTTGCCACATGTGGCTTGTCATTGTGATTGAACACCTTACTTCTGTGATTCTTCTTAACCCTCGGAGTATAAATTGCCTGGCACTCTGAATAAAGCTGGCTATTGTGTAAGACTTTAGTCTGACTCATTTTTAGGCCCTGCTTTCCCAGGTTCATGCTGCTAACTAGATGGATAAACATACCACCACATCCAGTGTATGCAGTGCTCGGGATCAAAACATTGGGCCACATGAGGCTGTCACTCCGATAACTCAGCTATATTCCCAGCCCAAATAAATAACACTGAGTAAGAAAAGGGAGGGTTTTTTTTCTCTCTTATGCTGTTTCTTTGTAGCAAACTTCTAGGAATTTTTAAAGTTGTTGATTTAATAATTCACAGTCCATAATGATTACTCCTCAACCATATGAGTTCTGATCTATACAAGGTGATTAGACAATTTGCAAGAATGAGGAAGAGTGGTTTGGACCTTTGGGAAGTGAAATTTAGAATTTATTGTTCTGAATTCACCCCCCCCCCAGGTAAATAATGATTACATGGTAATAAATTGTGTGATTGTGTTTATTCTGTGCCTGAGGTCAGGAAGTGCTATGAAACAGAGGCTTCTGGGTAGGACTATGGCAGTGAGAAGCAGCAGGAACTACCAGTGAGGAACAGTTCTCATGGAAGAATTCAAGATGATGCAGAGGCCTTGGATTCAGTCCACTTTCAGCTGTTACTATGAGTGATGAAGAAAGATACAGCACATTACCCACAGCTTACAAGTAGAAGACCAGAGCATTCCCAACTGTATCCAAGGAGTGTACTCTCAGATCTATCTAACAGAATGAGGTAAATGAAGCTCACATTTATTGAGAATAAATGAACATAGCTAGGTGGCATTCTATTTAGCAGCTTGCACTTAGAGTTGTACCTTCAATGAGGCAGTGTCCTTGCTGGGCTGGGTTCAGGAAACCAGAGTCAGATTGTTTGGGCTTAAATCCAAGCTGTAGGATATCCTCTGCCCTTGACCTTGAGTTCTCCCACACTTAGTCATAGTGACTTCCTAAGGTTATAAGAAATCCATAAAGAGGCACACTGAAAGTACTATGATGGCATTAATTACAATACTGCATTTCAGGATCAGAAGTTATGTCATCCGCAAAAATGTGCTTCTCAGAAAACAAAAGCCAATCTTCATACTTTATAAAACCTTTAAAAAAACATACCTCATGTTAAATACCCCCACAGACTGAAACTGGATGTAAGAACACAATATTTAAGATAAGAAAGCGCAGGGGTTTGTCTAACTTTGCTACTCAGTAGCAAGAGTCCCTGAGCAAGTCTCAGGAGGCCTCTGGGTACAGTTTGCTGCTGCTTTAAATTATGCATACACTTCTCAAAGCTGACAGAGGAAATACTTGTGGAAAATGCACTGCAAACTTATCTACCAACAAAAACCACCATTGTTCATTTTTCTTGATGATTTAAAACTATTATTATATACATAGAGTAGTATAGGACAATATGATAAAGCGTTACCACATGGGGTAAATGTAAAAATTAACATTACTCCTCAGCTGGAGGGAAGGCTTCCTGCCCATCTCCTCCCTTCAGTGCTGGAATTTTATCTGCCTTGAAGTTGAGCAGGAAGTGGTTTGGTTTGCTTTGGTTTGATCATCCAACTACACATCATCCAAAAATAAGCCTTGTTTGCTTATTTGGGTCTTTGTTTCTTGCAGTGACAGAGAGGGTCCAGGCCTTAAACATGCTCAGCAAGTACTCTGTCCCAGAACTACACCCTTAGCCCGTAGAAATGGTTTGTTTGTTTGTTTGTCTGTTTGTTTGTTTGTTTGTTTTTTAGTGAAAAATGTAAGAGAATGCCAGAGGACAACCTAACTTACTGCTGCAAATTTTCAAAATCATTATAACCTCTAACTCCATTCCAAACACTTACTCTTACACCAACAGGTAACTGTAGCTTTCACTGTCATCAAATAAGCTTTTTATTGGAACTGCTAGAGACCATCACAGAAATCCACATCTATTCACACATATCATGACTGGTCTACGTGGACAGAGCAATGATGGGGTCCCAACCCTACAATAAACACCAGCCCCTAAGGCTTAGGGAACATCAGGGAAGAGGCAGGTAGAAACATAATAAGAGCCAAAGGGACAGGACACAAACTGTAAGGGTGTGTCTTTTATACATAACAGGGAGGCTCCAGTCTAGAAAACTCAACAATATGGTCACCTAATCAAGATCAAAACAATGGCAACATCTGGTGACTTTCAGCATAATGGAGTAAATCTCACAAGGCTCCACTCCTAGATGAAAAGCTACAGACAATGGCTGCTGAGAGAAGCTATCATTTTCCACAGTTGAGTCCTCTAACAGGTTATTCAATCCTAAACTATTTCCTCTCATTACACACACACACAGAGTACACATACATATACATATGCACATATATGAGCAACACTAAATAGATTGAGCAGGTTGTATCTATATATACATATCTGTGAATGTGTGTGTGAATGTGTGTATATATGTGTGCATGTATGTGTATATATATGTGTATGTGTGTATATGTATGTATATGTGGGCATGTTATGTATATGTGTATATGTGTGTGTGTATATGCATATATATATATATGTGTGTGTGTGTGTGTGTGTGTGTGTGTGTGTGTGTGTGTGGATGTGTGTGGATGTGTGGATATCTGTGTTTATGTGTGTGTGTGAATGTGTATATGTATGTGTGTATGTGTGTGTGTGTGTGTGTGTGTGTGTCTGTGTGTGTATGTGTCTGTGTCTGTGTAAAAGAAGAGGTCATAAATTTTAAAGGGGGGGACAAAGAGTCAGAATAAAGAAAGAGAGGGATGGAAATAATGTAATACAGTACTCATTTATAAAATTCTCAAAAGTTTAAAGTTTTTTATTTAAAGTGATAAACAGACAACAAAGGAGATATCTGGCTCATGGATATGTAGGTATAAGGATAGAAAGCAATTAAGATATCATAAAATTGAGCTCCAGATAGCCGGCCACCTTCCTGGTGAGAGCACGGGGGTCTGCCAGGCCTGAGAGGTTTGTGGCACAGGCGCCGGCGGGAGCCTTCTTGGCTCCGGGACTCCGCGGAGGGCAGGCTGCACGGGTGACCGTGTGGAATACAGAGTGCCAGCCGTTTCTGGGACGGGCGAGAGTCGCAGAGCTTCTGGGCGGTGCCATCTTCAGCTCCAGACAACCAGCCACCTTCCCGGCAAGAGCCACAGAGCTTCTGAGGCAGCGCCATCCTCAGCTCCAGACGGCCGGCCTCCTTCCGGACAAGAGCCACAGAGCTTCTCAGGCGGCGACATCTTCGACTCCAGACAACTGGCCACCTTCCTGGCCAAAGCAACACAGCTTCTGGGAAAGATCCTGTTTTGGGCCTTCACCTTCAGCCAGGAGGAGGTCCAAACACCAGATAACTGTACACCTTCCCTGAAAGAGGAGAGCTTGCCTACAGAGACTGCTCTGACCACTGAAACTCAGAGAAGAGAGCTTGTCTCCCACGCCTGCTGATAGAGGGTAACAAAATCAACAGAGGAACAATCTCTTAACAAAGACAACTATAACAACTAACTCCAGAGATTGCCAGATGGCGAAAGGTAAACGTAAGAATCCTACTAACAGAAGCCAGGACCACTCACCATCATCAGAACCCAGAATGCCCACTTCACCCAATCCAGGACACCCTAACACACCTGAAAAGGTAGACCTGGATTTAAAAGCATATCTCATGATGATGGTAGAGGACATAAAGAAGGAATTCAATAACTCACTTAAAGAAATACAGGAGAACACTGCTAAAGAGTTACAAGTCCTTAAAGAAAAACAGGAAAACACTGCTAAAGAGTTACAAGTCCTTAAAGAAAAACAGGAAAACACAACCAAACAGGTAGAAGTCCTTATAGAAAAACAGGAAAACACATCCAAACAGGTGATGGAAATGAACAAAACCATACTAGACCTAAAAAGGGAAGTAGACACAATAAAGAAAACCCAAAGTGAGGCGACGCTGGAGATAGAAACCCTAGGAAAGAAATCTGGAACCATAGATGCCAGCATCAGCAACAGAATACAAGAGATGGAAGAGAGAATCTCAGGTGCAGAAGACTCCATAGAGAACATCGGCACAACAATCAAAGAAAATGGAAAATGCAAAAAGATCCTAACTCAAAACATCCAGGAAATCCAGGACACAATGAGAAGACCAAGCCTACGGATAATAGGAGTGGATGAGAATGAAGATTTTCAACTCAAAGGACCAGCAAACATCTTCAACAAAATTATTGAAGAAAACTTCCTAAATCTAAAGAAAGAGATGCCCATGAACATACAAGAAGCCTACAGAACTCCAAATAGACTGGACCAGAAAAGAAATTCCTCCCGACACATAATAATCAGAACACCAAATGCACTAAATAAAGATAGAATACTAAAAGCAGTAAGGGAAAAAGGTCAAGTAACATATAAAGGCAAGCCTATCAGAATTACACCAGATTTTTCACCAGAGACTATGAAAGCCAGAAGAGCCTGGACAGATGTTATACAGACACTAAGAGAACACAAATGCCAGCCCAGGCTACTATACCCAGCCAAACTCTCAATTACCATAGATGGAGAAACCAAAGTATTCCACGACAAAACTAAATTCACCCATAATCTCTCCACGAATCCAGCCCTTCAAAGGATAATAACAGAAAAAAACCAATACAAGGACGGGAACCACGCCCTAGAAAAAACAAGAAGATAATACCTCAACAAACCTAAAAGAAGACAGCCACAAGAACAGAATGCCAACTTTAACAACAAAAATAACAGGAAGCAACAATTACCTTTCCTTAATATCTCTTAATATCAATGGACTCAATTCCCCAATAAAAAGACATAGACTAACAGACTGGCTACACAAACAGGACCCAACATTCTGCTGCTTACAGGAAACCCATCTCAGGGAAAAAGACAGACACTACCTCAGAGTGAAAGGCTGGAAAACAATTTTCCAAGCAAATGGTCTGAAGAAACAGGCTGGAGTAGCCATTCTAATATCGGATAAAATCGACTTCCAACCCAAAGTTATCAAAAAAGACAAGGAGGGACACTTCATACTCATCAAAGGTAAAATCCTCCAAGAGGAACTCTCAATTCTGAATATCTACGCTCCAAATGCAAGGGCAGCCACATTCATTAAAGACACTTTAGTAAAGCTCAAAGCACACATTGCACCTCACACAATAATAGTGGGAGACCTCAACACACCACTTTCATCAATGGACAGATCGTGGAAACAGAAACTAAACAGGGACACAGTGAAACTAACAGAAGTTATGAAACAAATGGACCTGACAGATATCTACAGAATATTTAATCCTAAAACAAAAGGATATACCTTCTTCTCAGCACCTCACGGGACCTTCTCCAAAATTGACCATATAATTGGTCACAAAATAGGCCTCAACAGATACAAAAATATTGAAATTGTCCCATGTATCCTATCAGACCACCATGGCCTAAGACTGATCTTCAATAACAACATTAAGAATGGAAAGCCAACATTCACGTGGAAACTGAACAACACTCTTCTCAATGATACCTTGGTCAAGGAAGGAATAAAGAAAGAAATTAAAGACTTTTTAGAGTTTAATGAAAATGAAGCCACAACGTACCCAAACCTTTGGGACACAATGAAAGCATTTCTAAGAGGGAAACTCATAGCTCTGAGTACCTCCAAGAAGAAACGGGAGAGAGCACATACTAGCAGCTTGACAACACATCTAAAAGCTCTAGAAAAAAAGGAAGCAAATTCACCCAAGAGGAGTAGATGGCAGGAAATAATCAAACTCAGGGGTGAAATTAACCAAGTGGAAACAAGAAGAACTATTCAAAGAATTAACCAAACGAGGAGTTGGTTCTTTGAGAAAATCAACAAGATAGATAAGCCCTTAGCTAGACTCACTAGAGGGCAAAGGGACAAAATCCTAATCAACAAAATCAGAAATGAAAAGGGAGACATAACAACAGATCCTGAAGAAATCCAAAACACCATCAGATCCTTCTACAAAAGCTTATACTCAACAAAACTGGAAAACCTGGACGAAATGGACAAATTTCTGGACAGATACCAGGTACCAAAGTTGAATCAGGATCAAGTTGACCTTCTAAACAGTCCCATATCCCCTAAAGAAATAGAAGCAGTTATTAATAGTCTCCCAGCCAAAAAAAGCCCAGGACCAGATGGGTTTAGTGCAGAGTTCTATCAGACCTTCAAAGAAGATCTAATTCCAGTTCTGCACAAACTATTTCACAAGATAGAAGTAGAAGGTACTCTACCCAACTCATTTTATGAAGCCACTATTACTCTGATACCTAAACCACAGAAAGATCCAACAAAGATAGAGAACTTCAGACCAATTTCTCTTATGAATATCGATGCAAAAATCCTTAATAAAATTCTCGCTAACCGAATCCAAGAACACATTAAAGAAATCATCCATCCTGACCAAGTAGGTTTTATTCCAGGGATGCAGGGATGGTTTAATATACGAAAATCCATCAATGTAATCCATTATATAAACAAACTCAAAGACAAAAACCACATGATCATCTCGTTAGATGCAGAAAAAGCATTTGACAAGATCCAACACCCATTCATGATAAAAGTTCTGGAAAGATCAGGAATTCAAGGCCCATACCTAAACATGATAAAAGCAATCTACAGCAAACCAGGAGCCAACATCAAAGTAAAAGGAGAGAAGCTGGAAGCAATCCCACTAAAATCAGGGACTAGACAAGGCTGCCCACTTTCTCCCTACCTTTTCAACATAGTACTTGAAGTATTAGCCAGAGCAATTCGACAACAAAAGGAGATCAAGGGGATACAAATTGGAAAGGAAGAAGTCAAAATATCACTTTTTGCAGATGATATGATAGTATATATAAGTGACCCTAAAAATTCCACCAGAGAACTCCTAAACCTGATAAACAGCTTCGGTGAAGTACTGGATATAAAATTAACTCAAACAAGTCAATGGCCTTTCTCTACACAAAGAATAAACAGGCTGAGAAAGAAATTAGGGAAACAACACCCTTCTCAATAGCCACAAATAATATAAAATATCTCGGCGTGACTCTAACTAAGGAAGTGAAAGATCTGTATGATAAAAACTTCAAGTCTCTGAAGAAAGAAATTAAAGAAGATCTCAGAAGATGGAAAGATCTCCCATGCTCATGGATTGGCAGGATCAACATTGTAAAAATGGCTATCTTGCCAAAAGCAATCTACAGATTCAATGCAATCCCCATCAAAATTCCAACTCAATTCTTCAACGAATTAGAAGGAGCAATTTGCAAATTCATCTGGAATAACAAAAAACCTAGGATAGCAAAAACTCTTCTCAAGGATAAAAGAACCTCTGGTGGAATCACCATGCCTGACCTAAAGCTTTACTACAGGGCAATTGTGATAAAAACTGCATGGTACTGGTATAGAGACAGACAAGTAGACCAATGGAATAGAATTGAAGACCCAGAAATGAACCCACACACCTATGGTTACTTGATCTTCGACAAGGGAGCTAAAACCATCCAGTGGAAGAAAGACAGCATTTTCAACAATTGGTGCTGGCACAACTGGTTGTTATCATGTAGAAGAATGCGAATCGATCCATACTTATCTCCTTGTACTAAGGTCAAATCTAAGTGGATCAAGGAACTTCACATAAAACCAGAGACACTGAAACTTATAGAGGAGAAAGTGGGGAAAAGCCTTGAAGATATGGGTACAGGGGAAAAATTCCTGAACAGAACAGCAATGGCTTGCTCTGTAAGATCGAGAATTGACAAATGGGACCTAATGAAACTCCAAAGTTTCTGCAAGGCAAAAGACACCGTCAATAAGACAAAAAGACCACCAACAGATTGGGAAAGGATCTTTACCTATCCTAAATCAGATAGGGGACTAATATCCAACATATATAAAGAACTCAAGAAGGTGGACTTCAGAAAATCAAATAACCCCATTAAAAAATGGGGCTCAGAACTGAACAAAGAATTCTCACCTGAGGAATACCGAATGGCAGAGAAGCACCTGAAAAAATGCTCAACATCCTTAATCATCAGGGAAATGCAAATCAAAACAACCCTGAGATTCCACCTCACACCAGTCAGAATGGCTAAGATCAAAAATTCAGGTGACAGCAGATGCTGGCGTGGATGTGGAGAAAGAGGAACACTCCTCCATTGTTGGTGGGATTGCAGGCTTGTACAACCACTATGGAAATCAGTCTGGCGGTTCCTCAGAAAACTGGATATAGTACTACCGGAGGATCCAGCAATACCTCTCCTGGGCATATATCCAGAAGATGCCCCAACTGGTAAGAAGGACACATGCTCCACTATGTTCATAGCAGCCTTATTTATAATAGCCAGAAGCTGGAAGGAACCCAGATGCCCCTCAACAGAGGAATGGATACAGAAAATGTGGTACATCTACACAATGGAGTACTACTCAGCTATTAAAAAGAATGAATTTATGAAATTCCTAGCCAAATGGATGGACCTGGAGGGCATCATCCTGAGTGAGGTAACACATTCACAAAGGAACTCACACAATATGTAGTCACTGATAAGTGGATATTAGCCCAAAACCTAAGATACCCAAGATATAAGATACAATTTCCTAAACACATGAAACTCAAGAAAAATGAAGACTGAAGTGTGAACACTATGCCCCTCCTTAGAAGTGGGAACAAAACACCCTTGGAAGGAGTTACAGAGACAAAGTTTGGAGCTGAGATAAAAGGATGGACCATGTAGACACTAGCATATCCGGGGATCCATCCCATAATCAGCTTCCAAATGCTGACACCATTGCATACACTAGCAAGATTATGCTGAAAGGACCCTGATATAGCTGTCTCTTGTCAGAGTATGCCTGGGCCTAGCAAACATAGAAGTGGATGCTCACAGTCGGCTATTGGATGGATCACATGGCCCCCAATGAAGGAGCTAGAGAAAGTACCAAAGAAGCTAAAGGGATCTGCAACCCTATAGGTGGAACAACATTATGAACTAACCAGTACCCCGGAGCTCTTGACTCTAGCTGCATATGCATCAAAAGATGGCCTAGTCGGCCATCACTGGAAAGAGAGGCCCATTGGACACGCAAACTTTATATGCCCCAGTACAGGGGAACGCCAGGGCCATAAAAGGGGAGTGGGTGGGTAGGGGAGAGGGGGTGGGTGGCTATGGGGGACTTTTGGTATAGCATTGCAAATGTAAATGAGCGAAATACCTAATAAAAAATGGAAAAAAAAATAAAAAGATATCATAAAATTGTTTGGGTAAAAAAAACATTAAATTTAAATTTATGTTAATTTTATATAATAAACTAAGCGGAATGGAAATAAGCAGTTGAAACTGGATGATTCTTACCTGCAAAATTTGCTAATCCACGAGAGACTTGTCTAAAGTTTAAAAAATGGATTACAAACTACACTGAAAGAAACTGCCTTTTATACATTATGCAATCCTTTGTCGAACAGAAGATTAGCATAATTACTTTTTTCTCCACCCACAACCTCCTTCTTCCCATACCTACTACCTGCATTATTATGACATTTTTAATTTGCCAGTGTTTAGAGAGTTTGCATGTTATATTAAAACAATGATTGTAATCATGCATGATATTAATACTGTAAAATTTATGTAACCAGTATCTTTTTGCATATGTATACAGGTATGTAAGTCTGCATGTGGGGGGAGGGCACTTAAGTGTGTGTAGATGTTACCTACTGTGTTTGTATGTATCTGTGTGTCTGTGTCTATATGTACATCTGTGAGAGAGAGAGAGAGAGAGAGAGAGAGAGAGAGAGAGAGAGAGAGAGTGTTAATGGGTAAACATCAGTATGTCAATCAGGAGTCGTCCTCCACTATTTATGATATTCATAGAATTTGCAGATATGGGCTATTCTTGATTCCCTGCTCTTTCTGGAGGTCCCCTGCTCTGCCTTCAGGGTACGAGGATTAGTGATGAGCTGTCTCACTCATTCACCATTTTTTGTAGATTCTTCAAATCTGAGCTAAGGTCCTCCATGCTTGCGAGGCCAGAAATGATTAATAGTCCCAGACCCTGAGTAACATCTTGAATGCTTACTATGTAGTGAGTGATTAGTCAGTCAACATGCTAATGAATGAACCAGGAAGGAGGGAGGAATATAAGAGTGAAGCAAGAATTTCAGAAAGAGTGTTCTGTGATCTTTTCAGCTTTCTAGGAAATAAGAACAACTACAAATGTGTGTGTTTCCCTGCTTTTTTGCTATCTGAAAACTTTTTGTTTGAATTTTCATCAAGGAGCAAACCCTTGCCGTGGCTTTTCAAGAAATTCGCCTTGATATTGCCTTCTAAGCATTTCTAGTCCTGAGGGTTTCTGCCTCTTGTTATGAAAAGGGAAAATTGGCTGATTATAATCTTCTTGCTTTGATATTCATTTGCTGAGACTTTGTTACCAAATCATCTGGCACTCACTGTTATTGAACAAAGAGTAGAAAATGATGTGCCTGGAGACAGGAAAATCAGGAAATATAAACTTATTTATAAAGCTGAATTATCCCTGATGTGAGATAGTAAAGGAGGAAAAAAAGAGTGAAAAGCCTAAAGAGGGAAGGACAAACCCCCATGACTCTGATTTTCCATTATCTCCATGCCTTTATAGCATGGTGTTAGACAATAGGGATATAGACTTTGATTTGACATTAAGAATCAGAAACATGCTGGGCTTGGTGGTGCACGCCTTTAATCCCAGCATTCGGGGGGCAGAGGCAGGCGGATTTCTGAGTTTGAGGCCAGCCTGGTCTACAAAGTGAGTTCCAGGACATCCAGGGCTATACAGAGAAACCCTGTCTCGAAAAACCAAAAAAAAAAAAAAAAAGAATCAGAAACATGTAGGTTCCAATCCAGCATCTGCTCTGACTCTCTGGAGAGTCGCCTTTCTAGCCCTCTATTTATTCATCTATAGATACACTGGCAGGGTGTAATGGTTTGTATATCCTTGGACCAGGGAGTGGCACCATCTGGGGGTGTGGCCTTGTTGGAATAGGTGTAACCTGGTTGGAATGGGTGTGTCACTGTGGGTGTGGGCATAAGATCCTCACCTTAGTTGCCTGGAAGTCAGTCTTCCACTAGCAGGCTTTGGATGAAGACATAGAACTCTCAGCTCTGCCTGTGCCATGCCTGCCTGGATACTGCCATGCTCTCACCTTGATGATAATGGACTGAACCTCTGAACCTGTAAGCCAGCCCCAAGTAAATGCTGTTTTTTTATAAGACTTGCCTTGGTCATGGTATCTGTTCACAGTAGTAAAACCCTAACCAAAACACAGTGTCTATAAAACTGAGTCAATATAAATGAAGCTTGTGGGTCACTGCTGAGTGCCAAACAAGGAGTACATGCTAAATAAGGACAGGAATTATTTCTACTCGCCTAGACTTTAGCCTTGTTGATTATCTAGGTTGGTTTACCAGTTAACAGATTAATAGCAGGTTCTACAAGAAGAAAATTCTTAGTTGTCAAGAGATTGAATATTCCAGTTCAGGACAATGGGAGTATACATACAGAAACTAAATAGGTCATCTACTTTACATGAGTGGCATTCATATGGGAAAGATTGCTATGACACATATTCACTTTTAAACTGGAAGAACCTTGAGGA
The DNA here is from genome assembly GCF_000001635.26 of Mus musculus. Classification (NCBI taxonomy): domain Eukaryota; kingdom Metazoa; phylum Chordata; class Mammalia; order Rodentia; family Muridae; genus Mus; species Mus musculus. The sequence continues at coordinate 63,569,620 of NC_000081.6, forward strand.
CTCATCCAGTGGTCTCTAATTTGGTTCCTAACTTTTGACACCGGCATATTCAATTAGCACTTTGATAAGCACATATTTGGGGCCCCAACTCAGAGTGTCTATTAAATAGATCCAGAGAGACATGTGATTTTTTCATTAATTACAAGTTTCCATGTTAATGCTGATGTCACTGGCTGGGGAATATAGCTTGAGAGAACTATATATTAGAACCATCTAGAGACTTACTCTAAAACCTAAAGGACACCTCATCCTAATTAAATCAAAACTTCTACATGTAAATTCAGAAACTCTTAGTTCCCTAGGTAATTTAACAAAAAGCCAACTCATTTCTAAGTGAAAAATCAAGACTGTTGTCGATGAAGAACAATGTCTACATTCTGAGTCTCCTGTCTTCTACTGAAAGTTTTTGATGGTTCACTAATGAATGCTGACTCTCAGAAAGAAAAAAAATTGAAGTACAAAGTAGATGATGTGATAAACTTCTTTATTTGGAGAATCACCAACAGCATATGTCATCAACATACTAGTTATATTTTTAAAAAATTTGAACATACATGTTATATATAATATATGTAATAAATTATTAGCAATCTTGATGGCTTAAAGCAACAGTTACTATCTCACCGCTTTTGAGTCTAAAGTTATCCCGAGAATATAATGATCTTAAAGTTTGGCTAGAAGAATGTTCACTTATAAACCCATTCTGATTTCTGTTAGGAAGGATCACATCTTCATTTGTTGTCATGAAAGACTTTGTGCTTTTTCATGTATACCTCTTTATAGGGCAGCTCTCAACATAATACCTGACTTCCTTTAGAAGCAGTCTAAGAGCAACATAGTGGGAAAGAAAACCCTAACCTGCCGTTGTGATATTTGGAAGTGATATCTCATCTCCCTTGTTCATCAGAAATACCTCACGACATCCAGCCCGCATTCAAGAAAAGAGGATTATACAAGAGCATGTGAACCAAAGGCCAAGAGTATCAGTAGGATGGTTGTCTGTCACAGCAGAATGACAGGAATTTAAAAGAAAACACTCATAGTAAACCACAGTGCTCTCAAAATACAGAAAATAATATAGAAGCATTAAAGTGAACTCAAAGCTTCGGAGAGATGATTTCCCCCTTGGTTATCCATTTCAGTATAGAAATGGAGGAACCATAAGGGGTGAAAAAGCAGAGAGTTGTGCAAGAAGAGAAGCCAAAAATAAAGGTTTTCCTGTGTATTTCCCAAGGGCTTAAAGGAAAAGAACTTCTTAAAAATCATTACAAAGGTGTAACATGATGCTTTACTGGAATGGAAGAAGCTAGTAGAATATTGAACAAACAGAAGGCAACTGTACTATTCTTATTAAAGACATTAGGGAAAATATGTAAATATTTAATCTTATCCAGATGACTAGGCTGGCTAAATAAATGGAATAAATATAAATAAATCTTGATGAAATTATCCCATACCTAGAGATTAAAATAATATGCTACCCAAGAACAAAGAGACCATTTTCATATAAGTGAGTTATTCAGTTGGTCCAGGTCAAGTTCACAACTAGAACTTGGTTCTCCTGTGTTTGAGCTTTAATATTTTCCCTCTATAACTGTACCTATTACCCAATAATACACAAACAGTCTCAGAGTAGGTAACAAGCACTCTAGATGATGGACTCCCTCTATTTTAACCATGTCTCCCAGAAGCACAACTGTTTTCAAAGATGAGAAACAAGTAAGTGAGTGTTTTATGCTAAACTCAACTTATTTTACTCTCAGTATCTACCTGAGCAAAAGGTATTATCCTAGATGTATGGAACAACATCAGAATATACCCAGCTCAACTACAGTATATTTTTCCCAGTGAACATGAACTAAGGGTCAGATATGAGCCAAGCACTGCACCAGCTACTGAGGTTTCAGAGCTAGGAAAAGCATATCATTTGCTTGCAAAGTCCCTTTGATTAAAAAAAAAAAAAAAAAAAAAAAAAAAAGGTAATAGTCATAGGCTCTAAGAATGTAGATATCTATGGGGAGAGGTTATTATTGAACCTACCACAAGAACTAGAAAGACTCAAATGAACATCTTTTTACTTGAAGATACATAGAAAGGTGTAGTTAAATTTGAAGCAGGGGAGTGATCAAATAAATCTGAGGAAGCTCATGCAGACAGCCAACTTAGGAAGGGTGCATCAACAGGTCAAAAGAGGCAGTGGGCAGCTGAATTTTTAAAAATCTGAGTAAAAGATGAGGATTTAAACAAAAGAAAAGGCTTGGAAATTGAGAAGAGAAGTTGATATAATGGATTTTAGATCTAAATCAAGAAGACATTAAGAATGAAGTCTTCAAACTGTTATAATCTAGGGAATAAAATGGCATAGACATCTAAAAGGACTCACACTGGCTGGAGTAATTGGCCAGTGATGAAGATATTGATGCATCTCTTTGATGCAATCTTCAAGAGAACATCAGTTTTAAGGCCAGCTGTTGGAACATTGGAAGAGGGGAAGCAGTTGAAGATGTTTATTCTCAAATCTACCAGTTGTGTTTGAAAGTCTGGAAAATATCTCATGAAGATAACTATCTGCTAAGTCTTAAATTAATGATAAAACTCTGCTGCTTAACAAAGAGATCTGTCCAGAGAACTTGATTCTAATAATATGAACACGTGAGAGTATCGACTATACAAGTTACCATTAATGGTGTCTTTCTAAAAGATTTTTAGAGGCTACAAATGAATTCCTGGGAGATGACGGTATGCAAAAGTGGTGGACCTTTCCAAGGTTAAAACATGGAAAGATTTTAGGGAAAATGGCTGGTGGAGGATTCAGAAAATCAGAAAAGAGAGGTCTTTAGAAGATAAAAACTAATCCCAGCACTTGGGAGACAAAAGCAGGCAGATTTCTGAGTTCAAGACCAGCCTGGTCTACAGAGTGAGTTCCAGGACAGCCAGGACTACACTGTCTCAAAAAAAAAAAAAAAAAACAAAAAAAAACAAAAACAAAAACTAAAGAAGAAGAAGAAGAAGAAGAAGAAGAAGAAGAAGAAGAAGAAGAAGAAGAAGAAGAAGAAGAAGAAGAAGAAGAAGAAGAAGAAGAAGAAGAAGAAGACAAGGAGGAGGAGGAGGAGGACGAGGACGAGGAGGACGAGGAGGAGGAGGAGGAGGAGGAGGACGACGAGGAGGACGAGGACGAGGAGGAGGAGGACGAGGACGAGGAGGACGAGGAGGACGAGGAGGACGAGGAGGACGAGGAGGACGAGGAGGACGAGGAGGACGAGGAGGACGAGGAGGACGAGGAGGAGAGGAGAAGGACGAGGAGGACGAGGAGGAGGACGAGGAGGAGGACGAGGACGAGGAGGACGAGGAGGATGAGGAGGACGACGACGAGGAGGACGAGGACGAGGAGGAGGAGGACGAGGACGAGGAGGACGAGGACGAGGAGGACGAGGAGGACGAGGAGGACGAGGAGGACGAGGAGGAGGACGAGGAGGAGGACGAGGAGGAGGATGAGGAGGAGGACGAGGACGAGGAGGACGAGGAGGATGAGGAGGACGAGGAGGGGGACGAGGACAAGGACGAGGACGAGGAGGACGAGGAGAATGAGGAGGACGAGCACGATGAGGACAAGGAGGAGGAGGAGAAGAAGAGATATCAGTGAAGGGCTAATGGTCTCTGTGAGAAAAATGAGTTAATGAAAGTTAGGAAATCATATACAAACAAACATCACAATCTGAATTCAGCTATCAGATGCTCAAGTGAGACACTGTGAGATTAAACTGGTGTAAGGTTGGATTTTGTTTTAAAGATGAAGAAGCAGGAATGTCATTTTATGAACGTAAGAATGGAATGTTAGCCCCAAACAGCATGACAGGGATGAGCACATTGGTAAGGAGGATAAAACCAGGTGAGGCTTTGAAAGGAAACAGTAAAGACAAGGTCACTTAAGTTTGCATGACACATAGAGAGCAAGGGAAAGATGGAAAGATCTAAAAATAAAGGATGGAGAATAGAATCCAGAGTTCCCAGTTTAAGGAGAACAGAAAAAAAAAATGGTCATAAGAATAAATGATGGCAAAAGTAAACAGAGGGAAATTAGAGTGAAGAACCCTGTAGAGGGGTAGATTAGAACACTCACTTATACTCTCTTTAACCTGGGCTCTGTCTTTATATCTGCAGGGTCTCTCCTTGGGCGTAAAGCTTCCAAGACTTGGTAGAAATTACTGACTTAATCACCTCCCCCAAAGAACAGTTGGTAGTGATATGAAGGGCATTCATCTAATGGAATTTACAATGCATAGTCTTTCAGGATTGTGATATTGTATATCAGTTTCCTTTGAGATTGAAACACTCCATCCTGCAGGGAAACTATAGCTTCAGGAAGTTCCTGAATCTGACTCTATTCACTAGGCTCCTCCCTTCCAGAGTACTCTGTAAAAGCTCAGAGTACCTCTCAGACTAGTAGAAATACAGAAAAGTCTCAGAGAATAAAATCTGCAAAGAGGGCTCTAGGACCAGATCATCTCCCTGGGAAAAGCAGACACCAGCTGAGCTAACTGAAAGAGATTTAGACCAACTGAGGCACCTGGACAGGACATTCTCCAAGCTTCTGAGCTGCCTGCAAGTTTCCCAGATTTTGTGAGCTGCCACCCATGCTGAGGTAGGCTTTAGTGACACAGTTATCTTTGAAACACTCCTGCTGCTGTAAGTAACCACAATAAAACACATTGGTTCACCAAGTTGGACTTTGGTGGTGTCTATACTTTCATCTATCAATGGGTGAGTTGGTGTGTGTGTTGAGTCTTCCTAGGAAAAGCTTTGTCATACAACAACTGATATGTCAGTCCTTCCATCTGGCAAGATTTATCATAGAGAAATGGCTTTCTGTGGAATGAGTGCCAGGGACAGTGATACACTTTGCCCTGGTTTGATCCTCTGCAAATTTCTTTATTTGTTTATGACTAAAATGTCCTGATGCACAATAGCATTGAGTTAGAAAATCTTTCCCACATGTATAAATGTCAACGTCCTTATAAAATAAGTATAATCATCTACAGGAGAAAACAATGACAAGTTATTTTTTGATTAGACCACTCTGTTTGGCAACATCTCCTGAGTATTGTTTATGGGATGTGGGTGAAGTTCTATAGCTGGAAGGTAGGAGGAAAGTACTTCCACATTTTTGGCTAGAACTGGAATAATCTCTTTTACCTCTGGAAAATAAGAGACCAGAAAGTTAAAACTGACTTACACAAATATTCAAAACTCATCATTATTATCAAACTCACACATCATGAGTCGTTTAAATTCATTGATACCAGGAATCCTTGTTGAGCAGGCAAGCCTGGAAAACTTGATTGACTATATCAGAATATAAAGACAAGAGTGCAAGAGAGTATTCTCCATGAAATAAACCAGAATCTGTAATCCTAGAACCCTAAGCCCTTCACAATCCTTGCCTTCATGAATGCTACACAGATGATTCTCCCTCTCCACGGACATCCAGGGGAGCAAGATGGTTATCAGTGGCTCTCACCATGGCTTCCTCCTTTCTGAACTTCTCTCTACCCACTCTCTCATCGGTTTGCCTCAGTCCACCTCGCCAAGCACAGTTTACATAAAAGTACCTTAACCAATGAATCAAAGAAATAAGATATGCAATCTACCATTTTCCTCTTCAAATCATCTCTGGGCATATAATCATGATAAAATATAAAGAATTCTCCAACATTTTTCATCACTCTTCTACAAGTAGATTGATGACCATTACCTGCCAGAACTCTTAATCCTGCCCAAAAGTAATAAGGAGGTCATCTTCTTTCAATGTTAATGGGATCTATGAGGTATACATGAGAATATCCTCCATAGTCTCAGACACATGAACACTTGGCCCTCCATTGAGGATACTGTATGGGGAGATTTAGGAGGTATGGCTTTGACTGGGGGGTAGGCTTTAAGAGTCATACTGTGTGCCAAATCAAGATTGCACTAACTCTGTTTCCTGCTTCCAGTTGGAGATGTGGGCTCTTAGCTTCCTGCTGCAGGTGCCATGGCAGCTTTATCTGCTTTCATGCTGCCTGTCCCAGTATGGACTGAAATCCTCTTATAATAAGCTCAAATAAACACTTCTTTCTATAGGTTGCCTTGATCATGTTTCTTTTCTTTTTTATCACAGTATCAGTAAAGGAATTAAAATAGAGGCCAAATCAGGAACTTGGATATCCACAACTATCTGGCAGTTACCTGGTGGCTGAGAGTGTAAGAGGGTATGAAGGTGTGGGCCCAGTATCATGTGTTGCCCCATGTTTAATTCTGGAGCAGAAAATTAGCAAGAACAATGACCTCCAGAAATAAGAAAGTTCACATCTCCTTCATTATGAAGCAATTTTCAGGGCCAGAGAGATGACTCTACAAGTGAAGGGGTCAGCCACACAACTCAAACCAAGTTCAATCTCCAGAAATAACAAGGAAAAAATGTTGAAATGGATGCCTGCATCTGTACTTCAGCGATATGGGAGACTATGATATAAAAATTACCTGGAACCTCATGGATCAGCTAGCTGCAGAACTGAGAGAGATGGAAGTCATGAACTGACCATTGAAAATTGTTCCCTGACCTCCACAAGCATGGTATGGTATGGCATGTATACATCTGCATCACACACACACACACACACACACACACACACACACACACACACACACGTATATGTATTCTAATTCTTAATCTATAGTTAAGCTGGAGCTCCAGTATCAAGTTGAGCTAATCACATGCAGCTTTCTTTGAGTCAGACACAGAGAAAAGCAAAAAGGTGAAAGGGTATGGAAGTGGCTAAGCCACCTGCACATGTGATGTGTCATTCCTGACTTCCTGTAACCAAGTGTCATATCTGCTACTTCTTCTTAATGAAGAATTGCTACTTCATACATCCAAGGTGTGTGTCAGAGGATCAAGTAACAGCCAGCCCCATTGTGATTGGCAACTCATATTTGGCTCCTTACTCATGTGTCTAGCCTTTCCCAGGGCTCAGTAACAAGTTGGTCTCAAAGAAGAGTTATTAGCAAATGCTGTGTGATTCTTCTCTGGGGCCTTCCAAACCATCCATATTGCATCCTAATTTGTCACCAATACTCTCATTTCATTAAGATTCCTGATATAGCTGTCTCTTATGAGGTATGCCGGTGCCTGGCAAACACAGAAGTGGATGCTCACAGTCAGCTATTGGATGGATCACAGGGCCCCCAATGGAGAAGCTAGAGAAAGTACCCAAGGAGCTGAAGGGGTCGGCAACCCTATAGGTGGAACAACAATATGAACTAACCAGTACCCCCAGAGCTCGTGTCTCTAGCTGCATATGTATCAGAAGATGGCCTAGCTGGCCATCACTGCAAAGAGAGGCCCATTGGACTTGCAAACTTTATATGCCTCAGTACAGGGGAACACCAGGGTCAAGAAGTGGGAGCGGGTGGGGGAGGGTATGGGGGACTTTTGGGATAGCATTGGAAATGTAAATGAAGAAAATACCTAATAAATACATTTTAAAAAATAAATAAAAATTGATAGAACTAGAGAAATAAGTAAAGCAAGTCAGACTCAGAAAGACAAATATCACATCTTTCATATATTCCACCCTCTAAAAAATGAAAGTAGGGGGGACTATTAGAGACAAGGGGGAGTAGATGGTAGAAAATAATGAGGGATGAAAGGCTACATTACAATGTCACAACAAAACCCTCTATTGTCTAAAATTAATATATGCATATTTTTAATCACTTGGCACTGAGCACTAATCAAATTCCCAAAATGCATTTAAATGTCATTTGTCCATTCATTCAGACATCATGGGAAATTCTACAGAGGTAAATGTGAATGTTAACCCAAGCTTCAAGAAACCAACAGTCCAGGAAACAGAACATCTTGGGCTTGTCTGGCCACATAAGCAAAACTATAAGCTCTGAGCTCTGCCCTTCTTCTCCATACATCATCTCTTTCCCTGACTCAGTAGAACTCTTTCTCCCCAGAGGGATCTTGACTTGATGAACTTGTCACCAGTCCTACAACACAACCTGAAATCCAGAAGGAGGCAAATAGGTAAGTATTAGAGTGCTCATTTGAAGGAGAAAAAAAAAATGTCACTTTCAGTGGCTCTTGGAACCAATCATAATGACAAAGCCAAATGGCAAAAACAATGGATATGTGAAAGGTGGAAAATATGAGTAGCCTTATTTCCATATATCCAGAGGCATTGCAGTAACCCATAATGATAAGAAATAAATGTGAAGTGAACAGGAAGAACAGTGAGACCATGTCCAACACATGTTAGGTACAAATAAAGCCTAGTATCTGTTTTTCATATGAAATGCTGCAACATCACATTTTCTCTTTTTCTGTTTAGCAAAGAGAGAGGTAAGGATAGAATAGCAGAGTGAGAGACAGAGGCATAGCAGGATGGGTCATAATTTAATTGACACAATCATATTTTACACTTCTTTTCCTCAGTAGATTTGGCTTTGTATGGCAAGCTTTGCAGTTGCTACTGGAAGTCACAATAACATCTACAAATTGTGTCCCCGACTTCCCCTCCTCTGAGCTTGATGAGCATCCTTGGTTTTGATCATTACAGACCGGTAAACTCCCATCACTCATTCTTCCCATTTGAAACACAACCCCACACTTAGTGATGCTTTGTTAATTTATGCTAGGCAGTAGTCTGAAAAATAAAGTCAGCTGGCATCATAAACACTCTGTAAAAATCGTACAATAGGAACTGTGTATAATTTTGAAAATACTCAAAAGAAGAAGACAGTAAAAGCAACAACAGAGTCAATTACTTTCCCTGTGAAACCATGGCAACTTACCATGTGTATTTGCTATTGCCTTGACACTTATGTTTCTTGACTTGCTATAATATTAAATATATAATTTTACATCCTTTTATCAACTATTCCAACTGGGCATCTTCCAAATTAATTATAAGTCATTCTGTTTTGTTTTCTTTTTTAAAGACGGTATGGGTTTACACTAACAGAATGCTACTGCACATAACCAAACATAAAACTGAATAGATATTTCCATGCTTCAACTATTGGAAATGAGCTGTGATTTTACCTTTGCTCATAAACTCTTCTGCATATGGGGCAATTCCAAAGCTCATTACACAGCAAGTTACATGTCTACTATTTATCTGTTGAGTCTTGAGGGCAGACGTTCATTTTCCACATCTGTTCGCTGGTGTTCAGCATAAAACCTCAGCAAGCAAGCAAGAGATACTCATGGAGACAATAAAATCGCTGGCAATTCCAGAGCCACACAGTCTCCTGCAGCTCTTAAGTAAAATTGTGAAAAGTAGTTCTTGCTCAGGCAAAGAATGTAGAGCAAATATTTCAGTGGTTATCAGGGAGTTTAAGGACTTCAACTGCTATGGCAGGCTTCTCAGCTGAGAATGAAATGACCCAGTAGAGTCATCTCATATGGCCCTAACAGTATGTTACTATCCAATCCTGAGAAGGCATTATTCTAGGAATCCCTTTTCAGAGCACAGTCACTCAAGTACGACTGAGGCTCTTGTCTGTGTTTCTTATTCAAGTCAATGAGCCAGCAAAGGAAGTTTGTTAACATGCCCACAACCCCCGCCCCAAGGCTTTATTTGCAGATCTGGAGATCTGTTTGCATACCTGTCACCTGGCCTAACTACTCATATCCTCATCTCCACTGTGAATGCATTGAAGAAATGAGCCAAGTCTAACTAGTCTCTATTTTTCAATACTTAGACATCATGCATACACTTCAAAACTGAACTCAAACTACAGGATTCCAGAATCTTTCATCTAGTCAACAAATATCTCTTGAGCATCTGCTAAGTACATGGCTAAATGCTAGCTTTATTCAGACATATCAGGACAAAAAAAAAAAGAAATTAAGCAATGGCCATCACAGGATACCATTATATGCATATATACATACATATGTACACACATATATATACATATGTATGTATACATGTATATGTATGTGCTTATATATAATATATAAAATAGAAATTAAACTTAGATTCCATCTGGATAGAATGGTGAAATTTTTTAATAAAATGTCTGGGATAAGTAGCTTCCTAGGTCCCTCTATAGATGGTGGCCATAAGAATACAAGCTCCTTCCCTTTCTTCCACTTGGGCACTTGGAGCCTCAGCATGCACTACCAGGAGTCAACAGCTCTGATTGCAACTTATTCTATGGGACTTTGGGCTGTTAGCCTGATTCACTGGTCATTGTAACTGACTGAATTTCAACCTCTCGGGTTGCCTGTTCTCCTCTGAGCTGCCTTCTGCAAATCACTCTCATTTGGATAAGTACCTCCAATTTCATTTCACAAAGAAAAGCCCCAGAAACACAATAAAACATCAATGGGTGACCTGAAAGGGGAAAAATAATTTTATAAGTAAACAGCAATGCTGAGATCAGCTGGGATTTAATCAGCCACATAGAGACGGGCAAATGCTTCAAGCACTATTTCCTCCAGGGACTGTTCCTTCCCAGAGTTTTCATTTCTTTTCCTCCCTTGTCCTATCATCATAATGTCCTCAACTATGAAGAACTTCTATCTGAGAGACCTGAAAGTCCGTATGCCAACCTAGGGTTTCTTATTCAAAAGTAATACCGAAGCAGCATAGAAAGATAGAGGGATAATGGAAATGTGTGAAGGGGAAAGGGGCTTCTTGCTCTGGAGCCCGATTGAGGCCTCTCAGAAGCTGAAAAGTCAGGATTCCAAAATGACTCGCCATGGGTCCAGGCCTTTCTCCCTTCCTTGTTCACAATCTGTCACTTTCTAAGAATATCACCAGAAACTTCTTTCACATCCCTAGTGGCTCCAGGTTTTACCTTATCAGATTATAATCCTGTCCCAGTTACCTTGCAGATAACCTATTTTCTCACTTTCCAAAAACAGAGAAAAGGAAAAGAATAAGCTAATCAGCAACCCTGTACATAGATCTATTGATAAAACATTTAATTATGACTCTTCTTGAGAAGACTTTGTCTATCACTGGGTATCTCTTAGTTTTCCCTAGAGAGACTCTCTTTATTTTAATTCCATTGCTTGAAACTCATACTAAAGACATCTTATAATAATAAACTGTGAGCCTTCTTTGAGAAGCCCACACCTGTGCTCTCAAAAGTGCTTTTAATTTTTGCTCTCATGCCTTTGTTCCTATTTTTAATAAAACCCTAATTTGTGTTTTATTCTGGATAGTCCTGAAATTCTTTTTTTAATGAAATCCTGCTGTCTGAATCAAGCTCCCTACAGGCTGCTATGATGACAGTGTTTAACAATGTCTCTGTCCCCCTAACCCCTGAAAACACTACTTTGATTTAACCTTAATTAAAGTATGTGGGAAACGGAAATCAAAATGTCAATTTATCATTTCTTGGGCTTCCACAAGAAAGTACCTCAAACAGCAATAATTATTTATTGTTCTACAGATTACCCAGATGTAGCTGTCTCTTGTGAGACTATGCCGGGGCCTAGCAAACACAGAAGTGGATGCCCACAGTCAGCTAATGGATGGATCACAGGGCTCCCAATGGAGGAGCTAGAGAAAGTACCCAAGGAGCTAAAGGGATCTGCAACCCTATAGGTGGATCAACATTATGAACTAACCAGTACCCCGGAGCTCTTGACTCTAGCTGCATATGTATCAAAGGATGGCCTAGTCGGCCATCACTGGAAAGAGAGGCCCATTGGACACACAAACTTTATATGCCCCAGAACAGGGGAACGCCAGGGCCAAAAAGAGGGAGTGGGCGGGTAGGGGAGTGGGGGTGGGTGGGTATGGGGGACTTTTGGTATAGCATTGGAAATGTAAATGAGCTAAATACCTAATAAAAAATGGAAAGAAAAAAAAAAAAAAGAAATCTCTAAGATTGAAGGATCAGCAGCACTGGCTCCTTTTCCAGGACAGTGTGATAGTTTTTCTTCTTGGATAAGCATACCATTCTCCTCTTCCAACTTCTAGCCACCTCAGTCACCATTTGCTGTGGAGACCATGTCTTCTTCACATTACCTTTCCTCTACCCTTGTGTGCATCTAAACTCTTGTTATAAAGATATCTGTCATACTTCCCTTGTTATAAAAGACTCTATTGACATCATTTGAATTTGACTCTCTCTCCAGAAATCCTATTTATAAGTAAGGGCACATTCTCAAGGGTTGGGGATTAGAAGTTCAATGTAACATTTTAGATAGAAAAAAAAATCTCAACCTTGCACAGTCTAAATTCACAGCACAATTATGAGGATGTAGCAGAGGGTGTAAAATAGTGAGTGCCTGAGATGTTTGTCAACTTCACGTTAATATGATACACACCTGAGGTAAAACAGCTTGAAAAAAAGAGAGAGATTTATTTTAGCTCATGGTTTTAGTGGTATCTGTCCATAGTTACTTGACTCCATTGCTGTGAAGTGATGGGATACCATAATGAATCATGATAGAATTATGTGTCAGTAGAGATGCAAGGCCAGAGTATAACCATCAAAGGCATGACTTCCAATGAGTTGACTTCCCTCCACTAAGCTTTTCCCTAATAACTCGATCACCTTTCAGTAGTTCCAGAGACTTGAAACTAAACCATGAACATATGGGCCCATACTGACAGTTACTATCCAAGTTGGATGGAATAAGGTTTCCCTTTAAGGATTGATTTCTGCCTTATGCTGTTTTTTTTCCTCTCTCTTTTTCTCTCATCATCAATAGCTTCTTCTCAGTAATACGTTGGACAATATTTTTCCCTCTGGAATATCTTGTTCTGACATTGTAGATTCATATACTGTTGAATGATTATTTCATAAGGAAATATTTTTACTCCATGTATACTCATGTTGCTACTTACATATTATCAGCATATTTATCAGTAGAACAGTTGAAGAGGTAATATTGTAATGTATACGAAATAATTTAAAATCACATTGAACTTTGAATCTGTAAATTTAAAGATCTAAAACAGTATGGGGCTTAGGGATACTACATGTTAAAAGGTAGATTTTTAGAACTCACTTTAAGAGAATAAGATTCAGATAGCAAAGTGTATATGGAAAACTGAGGAAGTGGGGAATCCTTCAAGTCTGAGAACACTCCCAAGAGCTAATGACTTCATCAACCCAACACTAAAAGAAGGGAAACCCAAAGGCCACTGTTAATAATGTGTCCAAAGACAGAAGTTCACAAATGCTTTGGGTTCTGAGAGTTGATATCTCAAGACTAGAACATCAGTATGGATAAGTAAAACAATATGAACTAACCAATACCCCCCGGAGCTCGTGTCTCTAGCTGCATATGTATCAGAAGATGGCCTAGTTGGCCATCAGTGGAAAGAGAGGCCCATTGGTCGTGCAAACTTTATATGCCCCAGTACAGGGGAACGCCAGGGCCAAGAAGTGGGAGTGGGTGGGTAGGAGAGTGGGTGGGGGAGCGTGTGGGGGACTTTTGGGATAGCATTAGAAATGTAAATGAAATAAATACCCAATTAAAAAAAATAAAGTAAAACAGGGTGTGTTGACTATACAGAATGAGCAGATTATATTTATATAATTAGAAATATATATATGTATACATACATATATATAACAAAAATTAAAGAAACAAAGGTCATAAACTTGAAAGTGAGCAAGGTAGGGTACATAGAGTACAGTGAAAAGAAGAAAATGTTGTAGTTATACTATAATTTCACAATATTAAAAAATTTAAGTCACAACTGGAGAGTGGTGGGGCACACCTTTAATCCCAGCACTAGAGAGGCAGAGGCATGTGGATCTCCGAGTTTCGGTCCATCCTGATCTACAGAGAGAGTTCCAGTGTGGCCCAGGCTATGAAAAGAAACCCTTTCTCAGAAAACAAAACAAAATAAAACAAAACAAAACAGTGAGAACTTTATCCTGAAGATAATAGGGATTTATTTAAGAAATAGAAATATTATATAGATCCATCCACTTTTTCCTTGAGCATTCATTTATTCATATGATAAATACCTCTATTTGTTGTATTGTTATTTTAGTTTTAAGTGGTAAAAGTAAAAAAAAAAAAACATAGTCTTTATTCAGCATAAGGTTACAAGTCTAATGCGGGCTTTTTAAATGTTCTGAATGGACTACTTCAAACTCTCTGGACTTCAGATTCTTCCTTTGTACAATAACAGCAGTAGATGCTAAAAAATTCTTCCTGGGAAAGTCTGAAAGATCTGTGAGAATTGATTCTATGAATGCTTGGCAGGAAGCTTTATCATTCAGTGTTTAAAAGGAGGAACTGTGAAGGTAAAAGGCTCAGTTGTTCAAAGGCAAGCTCCACCACCAGTCATTACTGTCTTTCACCAAATACTTAACTTTTCTTAACTTAAATAGCTTTGTCTCTAAAGAAAGATTATCAATATCTACCTTGAGGGAATCCTGCAAGTATTCAGTATGAAAATAATGTGAACAACCCAAAGCAAAGCTTAGTATAAATACTTAATACATGACAGGAAGGACCTATTAACCAGCATATGTATATGAATTCTGTACACTTACATTCATGTCTTTATGTTTGTGTTTATATATTACATAATAGTATACTATAGTTCATTTATAAATATGTGAAATTTTTTCTTTCATACATATTGACTACTATTAGGGTTAGGTTATTAACATTAAGATGCATATTAGGTAATTTTTAAAAATCTAAGATTCCTGATATACACCAAGAGGCCAAAATCACCTTGAGAGAGTATAATTTGTTTTTCTCAAAGAGCGCCCTTGGTATATCTTGCTATATATTGAGAAATGGCTTAGAACAATTTATAAATGTCTGATTATTCAATGAATACATTGCAAATATCCCACGATTGTGAATTGGATTTGCTAGATGCATGCTTAAATTGATATTTTAATGTAATTTAATGTAAATGTTAATATAATAAATATTAATCCAAGCCAAACATTGACTAATTTATGAAAGTCGACTTTCCAGAAAGATGCAATGATTTGCAATTGCTTAGTACATATGAAATATTTATGTATCATGTCCTACCTGGAGAAATTAAAGCACTCTGTGCCCCTGAGTGATCTTTTCAGCTGAAGATATGCTAATAGCACCACAGTTGCTGAAAGGACTAGGCAGAATAGAGGCAGAGAAATCTCTCTTATGCCCTATGTGGTCTCAGATCTTCCTTTAGCCAATAGGAGACAAAAGTCGGCTACATAAGCATAAGGAAAAGACTTAAACTGGCTGGCACAAGAGGCTGATGCAACCACACAGCTGTATTAGTTACCTTTCCGGTGCTGTGATGAAATGCGACTTATGGAAGTAAGCTAATTCAGGCGTAGGGTTTCAGAGGAATAAGGGTCCATCATTTAAGAAAGCCATGAAAAGTGGCAAACAAGTCACAAGAACAGGAAAATGAGAGCGCACATCTTCAACCACAAGTAAAAAGCAGACAGTGAGCTAATGGCATGAGGCTTTAACCTCTCAAAGCCAAGTCCCTAGCAATGAAAATATAGGACTGCTTAAAACTGGCTGGAAAAAAAAATAAACAAAGCTGGCTGAGACAACCACTAAATTCATTATAAAGGGATCTCTGTGTCATTAGCTTGATTAGAGTTACTCCAGGATATTTTGTACTACTTGTGGCTATCGTGAAATGTATTATTTCCCTGATTTCTTTCTTAGCCCATTTGTCATTTGTGTATAGGAGGGCTACTGATTTTCTTAAAGTTAATCTTGTATCCAGTTATTTCACTAAAGGCATACATCAGCTCTTGGAGTTCCCTGGTAGAATTTTGGGTTTGTTTATTTATACTATCATAACATCTGCAAATAGTGATACATTGACTTCTTCATTTCCAATTTGTATCTCTTTGATCTCCTTCAGCTATCTTACTGCTCCTGCTAGAACTACAGTTATTATATTGATTAGATATAGAGAGATTAGACAGCCTTGTGTTGTTCCTGATTTTAGTGAGGTTGCTTTGAGATACTCTCCATTTAATTTGGTATTTACTAAAGGCAATTTATTTCCCATATATCACTAATATCTCCAAGTCTTTCATTATTAAAGATTCTTGGATTTCATGAAAGGCTTTTTCAGCATCTAATGAAATGATCCTGTCAGTTTTTTCTTTTAGTTTGTTTATATAGTGGATTGCATTGGTGGATTTTCTTCTCTTAAAAAGAAGAAGAAGAATGAATTTATGAAATTCCTAGGCAAATGGATGGACCTGGAGGGCATCATCCTGAGCGAGGTAACACATTCACAAAGGAACTCACACAATATGTACTCACTGATAAGTGGATATTAGCCCAGAAACTTAGGATACACAAGATATAAGATACAATTTGCTAAAAGCATGAAATTCAAGAAGAATGAAGACCAAAGTGTGGACACTTTGCCCCTTCTTAGAACTGGGAACAAAACACCCATGGAAGGAGTTACAGAGACACAGTTTGGAGCTGAGACAAAAGGATGGACCATCTAGAGACTGCCATATCCAGGGATCCATCCCATAATCAGCCTCCAAACGCTGACACCATTGCATACACTAGCAAGATTTTGCTGAAAGGACCCAGATATACAGATATAGCTGTCTCTTGTGAGACTATGCCGGGGCCTAGCAAACACAGAAGTGGATGCTCACAGTCAGCTATTGGATGGATCACAGGGCCCCCAATGGAGGAGCTAGAGAAAGTACCCAAGGAGCTAAAGGATCTGCAGCCCTATAGGTGGAACAACATTATGAACTAACCAGTACCCCGGAGCTCTTGACTCTAGCTGCATATGTATCAAAAGATGGCCTAGTCAGCCATCACTGGAAAGAGAGGCCCCTTGGTCTTGCAAACTTTATATGCCCCAGTACAGGGGAACACCAGGGCCAAAAAGTGGGAGTGGGTGGGTAGGGGAATAGGGGGGGAGGACATAGGGGGACTTTTGGGATAGCATTGGAAATGTAAATGAAGAAAATACCTAATAAAAAATATAAAAAAAGAAGAAGAGGAAGAGGAGAGGGAGGGGAGGAGAAGAAGAAAGAAGAAGAGGAAGAGAAAGAAGGAGGAGGAGAAGGAGAAGGAGAAGGAGAAGAAGAAGAAGAAGAAGAAGAAGAAGAAGAAGAAGAAGAAGAAGAAGAAGAAGAAGAAGAAGAAGAAGAAAGAGGAGGAGGAGAAGGAGGAGGAGGAGGGGAAGGGGAGGGGGAGGAGGAGAAAAAGGTGAGGAGGAGAAGAAGGAAAGGAGGAGGAGGAGGGGAAGAAAGAAGAAGAAGAAGAAGAAGAAGAAGAAGAAGAAGAAGAAGAGGAAGAGGAAGAGGAAGAGGAAGAGGAAGAAGAGGAAGAAGAGGAAGAAGAGGAAGAAGAGGAAGAAGAGGAAGAGGAGGAAGAGGAGGAAGAGGAGGAAGAAGAGGAAGAAGAGGAAGAAGAGGAAGAAGAGGAAGAAGAGGAAGAAGAGGAAGAAGAGGAAGAAGAGGAAGAAGAAGAAGTCTGGTAATATTCTGTGCTAAAACCACCTGGGACTGGGTTTTTTTTTTGTTTTTTTTTTTTTTTGTTTTTTTTTGTTGTTGTTGTTGTTGTTACTGCTTCTATTTCCTTAGAGGTTATAGGTCTATTTAAATTGTTTATTTCACCTTGATTTAATTTTGGTAAGTGGTATGTATTGAGAAACTCATCTGTTTCTTTTATTTTTTTTTCCAATTTTGTATAGTACTTGTTAGTAGGCTTATGTTTTTAAAACCTAGTTTAATAAGATTACTTAAACACATTATCCTCCCTTCTAGCCCACCACCCACCAGAGATAGTGGAAAGGAAAGGTTGATTAGGGCAGAGGAGGATGAGGACCTTGTTAAAAATAGTTCTTTTGAGTCAATCCAATCTGCATTGTCAGGATATCAGCAGTTTAGTTCACACGAATCAGCAGCAGTAGCTCGATCTATTTGTACACCCCACACAAATCAGCAATGGCAGTTCAATCCAGAAGAAACCTGAAGGCTCTGCAGACTAGCTACGTCAATGGAAGCTAATCTAAGACCTGTATGACAAAACCTTCAAATCTTTGAAGAAAGAAACAGAAAGAGATATCAAAGGATAAAAAGATCTCCCATGCTCATGGATTGGTAGACTTAACATACTAAACATGGCCTCCTTACCAAAAGCAATCTACAGATTCAATGCAACTCCCATCAAAATTCCAACACAATCCTTTAAATGAGCCAGATAGCTAAAACAATCCTGTACAAAAAAGGAGCATCTGGGGGTATCAGCATCCTGGTTTCAAGCTCTACTACAGAGTGATAGTAATAAAAGAAAAAAATAAAACAGCATAGTGTTGGCATAAAAAAAGACAAGTTGATAAATGTAACTCAATTGAACACCCCAACATAAATCCTTACACCTATGGGTACATGATTTTTTGATAAAGAAACCAGAAGTGCACAAAAAGAAAGCATCTTCAACAAATGGCTCTGTTTTAACTTGATGTCAGCATGTAGAAGAATGCAAATTGATTTCTATATATCACCTGTCACAAAACTCAAGTCCAAGTGGATCAAATACCTCAATATAAAACCAGATACACTGAACCTAATAGAAGAGAAAGTGAGGAATAGCTTTGAACTCATTGACACAGGAGGAAACTTCCTGAATAGAACACTAATAGCTCAGTCACTAAGAACAGCTATAATGGGACCCCATGAAACTAAAATTCTTCTGTAAGGCAAATGACATCATCAATAGGAAAAAATGGCAGCCTACAAAATGGAGTTTGATTGTAACTAAGTCCACATCTAACAGAGGGGTAATTTCCAAAATATATAAAGAACTTAAGAAACTAGACACCAACAAACTAAATAATCCAATTTTTTAAATGGGGTACATTCTCTAAACAGTGGAGGAATGCCTAAAGAAATGTTCAACTTCCTAACACATAAGAAAAGTGCAAATCAAAACTTCATTAATATTCCATCTTACAATTGGCAGAATGGCTAATATCAAAAGCACAAGCTACAGTTCATGCTAGTAAGGAGCAAGTGGAACACTACTCCATGTTGATGAGAGTGCAAACTTGTATGCTACCAAGGAAATCAATATGGCGGTTCCTCAGAAAACTAAGAAGCAATCTGCCTCAAGACCCATCTAAATCCTCTACTCAAAGGATAAATTGGCTGAGAGAGAAATTAGGGAAACAACACCCTTCACCATAGTCACAAATAATATAAAATATCTTGGTGTGACTCTAACCAAGCAAGTGAAAGATCTGTATGATAAGACCTCCAAGTCCCTGGAGACAGAAATCAAAGAAAACCACAGAAGATGGAAACATCTCCCATGCTCATGGATTGACAGGATTAATATAGTAAAAATGGTGATCTTACTGAAAGCAATATACAGATTCAAAGCAATCCCCATCAAAATTCCAAATCAATTCTTCATAGAGTTACAAAGAGCAATTGTCAAATTCACTTGGAATGACAAAAAAAAAAAATAGCAAAAACTATTCTCAATAACAAAAAACAAACAAACAAACAAAAAAAACTTCTGGGGGAATCACCATCCTTGACATCAAGCTGTACTACAAAGAAACAGTGATTAAAAACCACATGGTATTGATACAGAGACAGGCAAGTAGATCAATGGAATAGACTTAAAGACTCAGAGCAGACTGCAGAAGCAACACAGCTTCTGGGACAGACCTCGTTTTTGAGCTCCGGGCACCTTTTCCACCAGAGGAGAGGTGTCTGCCTAGGAGGGCTCTGACTGCCAGAGCAGGTCAGGGAGCCATCTTCTGTCCCGGGTGCCTTGGAAACCAGTCTGCGCAGGTGAGCTTGTGGCCTGCAAAGGGTGAGCGAGCAGACTGCAGAAGCAGCACAGCTTCTGGGACAGACCCCATTTCAGGTTCCAGACATCCAGGCACCTTCTCCTCCAGAGGAGAGGTGGACCCCGGGAGGGCTCTGAATGCCAGAAGGGTGAGAGAACCATCTTGTTTCCAGGGTCCCTCAAAGACCAGTCTGCACAGGTGAGAGTGCTGACTGCAGAAGCAACATAGCTTCTGGGACAGGCAGAAGTGACACAGCTTCTAGAAAATACCCCATTTTGGGCTCTAGATATCCGGGCAACTTCCCCGCCAGAGGAGAGGTGTCTGCTTGGTAGGGCTCTTACTGCTGAAGCAGGTGAGGGAGCCATCTTATGTCCCTGGTTCCTCAGAGACCATTCTGCTCAGGTCAGCTCACAGACTGTGGAAGGTGAGCAAGGAGACTGCAGAAGCAACACAGCTTCAGGGACAGACCCCTTTATGGGCTCCACACATCTGAGCACCTTCGCTGCCAGAGGAGAAGTGTGCGCCTGGGAGGGCTCTGACTGCCAGAGCAGGTGAGGGAGCCATCTTGTGTCCCGGGCCCCTCGGAGATGAGTCTGCACAGGTGAGAGCGCAGACTGCAGAAGCAACACAGCTTCTGGGACAGGCAGAAGTGACATACCTTCTGGGACAGACCCCATTTCAGGCTCCAGACATCCAGGCACCTTCCCCACCACAGGAGAGGTATCCACATGGTAGAGCTCTGACTGCCAGAGCAGGTGAGGGAGCCATCTTGTGTCCCAGATCCCTTGGAGACCATCCTGTGCAGGTGGAGAGTGAGCAAGCAGATTGCAGAAGTGACACAGCTTCTGGAACAGGCAGAAGCTACAGAGCTTCTAGGACAGACACAGTTTGGGGCACCAGACATCCAGGCACCTTTCCCCGCCAGAGGAGAGGTGGTCGCCTGGGGAAAAGCCTCAAAGATATGGGCACAGGGGAAAAATTCCTAAACAGAACAGCAATGGCTTGTGCTGCAAGATCAAGAATTAACAAATGAGACCTCATGAAATTGCAAAGCTTCTGTAAGGCAGAAGACACTGTCAATAAGACAAAAAGGCCACCAACAGATTGGGAAAGGATTTTTACCAATCCTAAATCTGATAGGGAACTAATATCCAATATATACAAAGAGCTCAAGAAGCTGGACTCCAGATATTCAAATAACCCCATTAAAAATGGGTTACAGAGCTAAACAAAGAATTCTCAACTGAGGAATATCGAATGGCTGAGAAGCACCTGAAAAAATGTTCATCATCCTTAATCATCAGGGAAATGCAAATCAAAACAACCCTGAGATTCCACCTCACACCAGTCAGAATGGCTAAGATCAAAAATTCAGGTGACAGCAGATGCTGGCAAGGATGTAGAGAAAGAGGAACACTCCTCCATTGCCGGTAGGATTGCAAGCTTGTACAACCACTCTGGAAGTCAGTCTGGCAGTTCCTCAGAAAATTGGACATAATACTACCAGAAGATCCAGCAATACCTCTCCTGGGCATATACCCAGAAGATGTCCCAACTGTTAATAAGGACACATGCTCCACTATGTTCATAGCAGCCTTATTTGTAATAGCCAGAAGCTGGAAAGAACCCAGATGTCCCTCAACAGAGGAATGGATACAGAAAATGTGGTACATTTACACAATGGAGTACTACTCAGCTATTAAAAAAAATGAATTTATGAAATTCTTGGGCAAATGGACATATCTGGAGGAAATCATCCTTAGTGAGGTAACCCAATCACAAAAGAAGTCACTAGATATGCACTCACTGATAAGTGGATATTAGCCCAGAAACTTAGAAATACCCAAGATACAATTTGCAAAACACAAGAAAATCAAGACAAAGGAAGTCCAATTTGTGGATACTTCATTCCTCCTTAGAATAGGGAACAAAATACCCATGAAAGGAGTTACAGAGACAAAGTTTGGAGCTGAGACGAAAGGATGGACTATTCAGAGACTACCCCATCTGGGCAGCCATCCCATAATCAGCCAGCAAACCCAGACACTAGTCATATGCCAGCAAGATTTTGCTGAAGGGACCCTGATATAGCTGTCTCATATGAGGCTATGCCAGTGCCTGGCAAATACAGAAGTGGATGTTCACAGTCATCTATAGGATGGAACACAGAGCCCCCAATGTAGGAGCTAGAGAAAGTACCCAAGGAGCTGAAGGGATCTGCAACCCTATAGATGGAAAAACAATATGAACTAACCAGTACCCCCGGAGCTTGTGTCTCTAGCTGCATATGTAGCAGAAGATGGCCTAGTCGGTCATCAGTGGAAAGAGAGGCCCATTGGTCGTGCAAACTTTATATGCCCCAGTACAAGGGAATGCCAGGGCGAAGAAGTGAGAGTGAGTGGGTAGGGGAGCAGGGTGTGGGGAGGGTATAGGGAACTTTCCGGGATAGCATTTGAAATGTATATAAAGAAAATATCTACTACTAATAATAAAAAAGAATGGAACAGAATAAGAATAGAAAACAGAATATAAAAAATGCAAGTAAAAAAATATTCAACATCACCATCATTATGGAAATTGAAGCTGAAAGATGCCACCTCATGTCTGAAAGATTGGTTTTTACTAAACAGGTAAGAGATAAGCAATTAAGAGGATACAGAGAAAATCAAACTAGTATATACTGTTGATAAGAAGGTGATCCCGAATATTATGGAGAACAGCATAGAGTTGTTTTAATTTTTAACTAAAACTGCAACTACTGATGGAACTAAAATCAGTATTTTCAAAGGATCTTTCCACTCCTGTGGTTATTACAGCATCATTTGAATTAACCAAGATATGGAATTGGCATAAGTATCCATTATGTTCATTGATGGAAAAACAGATATGCTAACTGCAGTAAACCAGGCATAGACAAATACCACATGATGCTATTTAGATTGGAATCGAAATGTTGAACTCTTATAAATAAGGAGTGAAACTGTACTGGATGCTGTGGGGAAAGGGGACAAAGAGAATGTGAATTTTTTATCGAAGGGCACACTTCTAGCTAGACAGGAAGAATAGGTTTGACAATTTTTCATACAGCAGGGTACTCTATTTAGTAATACTTTACTGCATAGCTCAAACTAACTAAGAGTAGATTACAGATGTTTTACCATTAAAATGTGATGAGGCAAATTCATCAAGCTGGTTTTCAACTTGAAACTTCACCCCAGTGACTAGGTTTCATGATACCAGGAGATACTCAATATACTGCCAGACAAGAACAGTAGTCATTGGCGTCCCCCAGATACAAACCCTGTGACCTACAACATTGATCGACCTGCAAGATATTGGTTTAATTGGGGCACAGATTATGGGAGTAACCAATCACTTTTTGATTGGATTTAAGGCCCATTTCATGAGACTCCTGACACTGATAAAGTGACCAAGAATTTAAGACTAGATATGTCATGGGCCTAGGGGAAAATATAATACTACTATTCTGCTAAAGGAATATAGCAATAAAATGACACACTATTATCTTCATAGATAAGTGCCTAGCTCAGCCCTTATCAGAGAAGCTTCTGCTTACAGCAGATAAGAATTAACCAAGAGATCTACAGCTAGAGAGTGTGTAGAAAGTGAGAGAGTTGGGAGCGCTCAGTCTTAAAGAAGATGTCTTCATTAAACCCTTACCCTTCAAGGCCCAAGAGGCAAAAATATTGTAAGATCCAGAGGTGGTAGATGACTCCAATGAAACAATGTCTTCCAGACACAACATAATTAATGTACATATGAACACACAGAGACTGTGAAAGCGTACACACGACTTGCATGGGTTCATGCCGGATGTGGTTTGAACACTGAGAGAGAGAAGATAAGGAGTCCCACCTTAACAGGAAGCTCCATATACTCTGACATACCTGTGTGGTATCTTTATCAATAGGGTCTCATCGTCAGATTGTAGAAGGCCACCAATATAGCATTGGCAATTGATATTCACTGTAAAGAAAATAAGTTTTCTCAAATAGAGTGTCACTGGGTATAGCAATCACACTACAAGGCAAGCTCTAGACCTGGGAGGAGATAGCCAACACAAAATAAACTCATTTGTTTGTTTCTTTGTTTGTTGTTTGTCGGCTTTCTATTTAATTCTGTTTTGTTTTCATCTTTGTCTTATTTGTTTCTGGATGTATTGATTACAGTTTTGTTTTTGTTTTGTTTTGAAATTTTTCTGAAAAGAGAGAGGACAGAGAATGAGAGAGAGAGAATGAGAGAGATAATGAGAGAAAGAATGAGAGAGAATGAGTGGGAATGAGAGAGAGAAAATGAGAGAGAAAATGAGAGAGAGAGAGAGAGAGAGAGAGAGAGAGAGAGAGAGAGAGAGAGAGAGAGAGAATGAGAGAGAGAAAACATGAAGTTGAGTTAGTAAGAACTTGAAAAGAGTTGGGGGAGAGGAAGAAACATGGTAAAAATTAAAACTATTTTCAAAGTGATAATGATGTAAGAAGCATGTGAAGTCAAGCTGTATTGGACTGCAGAAGCCTGTCTCAGGCCAGCCAGCATCTCCCTGCTGCCCCCACCCTCAACAAAGATAAGAACTGAAAGAGTACATGTTAACTTAGCAATCTTGCCTTAATGAAAGGAATTCTTTTACCAAAGCGAGGAAATTATGAACTCAGACCCCAAATACTAAAAGTAGAAAAATAAAATTATATGAGAGGCCAAGCACAGAGGCATAAGCTGCAATCACATCCCGAGGAGGCAGAGGCAGGAGGATTCCTGGAGCTCACTGGCCAAATGAGTGAGGTCCAGGTCAGTGAAAGATCCTTCTCAAAATACAAGGTAGAGTGTGACAGAAGACTCACATGTCAACATGTGGCACCCACAGTCATGGGCTCTGCATGTACATATGTGCATAAATGCACACATGCACATAAGCCATGCAAAAATAAAATAATTTAAAACAATGTATTTGTACACCATGAACAGAATACCATATTTGTTCTGTTAATTGCCAGATGCTGGACCATCATTTCCTGCTTTCTGCTACAAGGGATTCTACATATTACCAAAATTGTATAGGCCCTTTCAAGGTTGTGTGTCCTTTGTCCCCTGTGCCTTGAACATTTTTCCATAATTATTTGGACTGTAGATTCTTTTTCCCATATACTTTACAGTGAATAGCAATTACCAATGCTATTGGTGACCTTATACAACCTTTCCATTAATCTAAAAGTATAGCATTCCCAAGACATCTGTAACGTTCCATGCTTACACCGAATTACATTCTAAATATTAGATAATATTTAGATACTACCCACAGATAAGTATAATCCTCTTCCCTCATCAAGGAAAACATACATATAAATAAAGAGACTGGAGACCCCAAGAAGTGGGGGTGGGGTGAGTGGGAACATCCTTGTGGCAATGAGGGAGGGATGGGGGAGGAGATATGGGATGTGGAACAGCCAGAGGATGGACCAGGATGGAGATAAAATCTGAACTGTAAAAAAAATGGTTAAATAAAATTTTTAAAAAATGACATTATGCATGCTGAGGTTATATTTTTTATATTTAGAAATAAATTTGTATATATAAAACATACATATGTATATATTATGTAATAACAACTAATGAAAATGAGATCATGAATTTGAAAGAGAGCTAGGAGGGGTATATGGGAGAGAAAAGGGAAGAGAGAAATGATGTAATCATATTCTAATCTCAAAAAAACTTTTAAAGTATTTAAAAATTTTTTAAAAAAACCAGATTTACCGAAATATGTAAGATATCCTTGGGGCCTCCAGTCTCTTTATTTATATGTATGTTTTCCTTGATAAGGGATGAGGAATATATATATATATATATATATATATAACAGTAGAAGGCGGGCCCAGAGAACAAGCAAAATATATATATATATGTAATCTACTGCCCATATTTAGACAAACATTGTGTAAAAGCCCAGTAATTTTTGTCTCTTTCACTGTGTGTAAGACAGTGCTGCCAAAGAATGGAAACAAATGTGTTTTCAAATGAGCAAATGAGTCAATTAACTGACTGAGACATAACAGTCAACAAGATGAGCTGCTGTCCCTGCTCTGGAACTTTAAATCCTATGAGGAGTGAAATGGACCCCATGGGCCATAGGGCATGTGCTGAAGAACTGTTTATACATTAAGTTCAATTTCACTAAATTAAATTAATTAGTTAATTAATTGCATTTTGTGAATTCCCACAAACCTTTCTTATGCTAAATAACTAAAAACTTAAAGCATATGAATGAAGTAGCTAAAGCCATGGTGCTGAGCAATCTAGACGGATCTTCCCGTATTTCCACTTCCTTCTGAGAATGCTTTCTCTTCAACTTCTGCATGGTTTCCTTTTGAATGTTGGTCCTATTTTAATCCCTACTTCTGTCCCTATTTGACCATAAAGGACAGTTTCTGCGGAAGAGAGGAAATGGTACAGCATAGAAGCCCTGTGACTGACAATGTTCTCATGCCCAGTTCTGAATGGAGACTAGATGGCTGCATATGCTGACTGCAAATAGCCGTCTATTATCCTTACTGCTCAGTTGCAATCTAGAGCAAGATTTGAAAAACTGGCATGGTCTAAGTGACTTCCAGTACCCAAGGAGATAGAGTTAACAGTAGAAGACGGACCCAGAGAACAAGCAAAATAGTTAGATTAACACACACTCATGCACATACACACACACACACACACACACACACACACACACACACACACTGTCCTCTTAACCCACACTCATGTACATACACATGCACACACACTGTCCTCTGGAAAAGGCATAAGCAATTGCATGTGGCAAAAATAGGAAAAATTTCTGACCGCTTAACCATCACCCCTGTTTCAATGTTGGGGGTCACATCTAAAGCTATTCATTCTGACTACAAAGTCTATGTTCTCCTTGAGAGGTGGAATAATATATATAGTTAACAATTCTATTTGTTTCTTCCATCTGAAGCTGACACAAAAAGTCCTTCCAGAGCAGGGAAGATGGTTTACTAGGTAAGAAGTAGATAAAAGCATATGTTATGGAAGCATGCGTACCTGAATTCAAATCCACAAACCTAGATAAAAAGCTATTATACGTGGCCACATCTGCCTGCAATCTCAGTGTGTGGAGGAGCAGAGATAGTTAAGTCCCAGAAGCTCAGAGGCCAGTCAGCCCAGGCAGACTAGCAAGCTTCATGGTCTTCTGTAAAAAAACCTGTCTCACAAAATACAGTGAGAACTATAGATAAGAGTCTCTATGTCGTCCTCCGGCCTCTACATGCACATTCACACATACACACACAGATACACATAACATTCAACATAAACACACACACATTCACAGAGTTCTGCCAACTTCAGGCACAATTATGGATTGTGACCTCTACATATCAAATTAGAATCAAGTTGTCCTGACAGTTTGTCTTCCACTAAATTACAGTAAAATATCCATTGTCCAAAAGATTCACTTTTTTTTTCCAAACTTACATGAAAGCCATCAGAGGAGCAAATTATGGACACATGATCCTATCCAGAGGCTATTGCGTTGGAATGCTGAGCACCCTACAGCCCTCTTTCATCTGTCACACTCCTTACTCAGAACATGACATTTTCATAGTTATTTGCTTATTTACTTTTTAGTTTAGAAGCAGGGTTTCACTCCATATGCCTAGCTGGTCTAGAACTCAATATATCATCCAGACTGCCCTCAAGCTTGCAGTAATTCCCCACACACACACTTCTGCCTCCCAGTGCTAGAATTACAGCCACATACTACTACAACTAGCTAACTATTTTTCAACAGGGAATAATGCTACAAAATAAGCCAAAGATGCCAGGCTGGACTGGAATTCAGCTTTCCTTCTGCTCTGCCCCTGATACAACACTATTATGTAGGGGCTAAGTCTGGAAGAGATCCTGACATTGCACTCACTGTGAAGCAACTAACAACTGCCTAGATCTTTCCATGCGTAAGGACAAGTTGAATTCATGTCTTCTGGCCTTTTCCTTCAACTAGACCATCGGCAGTTCTGCCAAGCTTCACTACAATAATCTCTCTCTTAAAGAGAATCTCAGGGAGAGAGAATCTGCTTGCTGTCCATTTATGCAAATATATCAGCTGGCTTTCTACAAAGATCAACACTATTCGCCATTGGTCTGGGTATGCTTTGGGGGTAGTACCAAAAGTTATAAAAATTTACTATATATTATCTCAATATGGTGGATGATATATCTCACTATCTATTCAAATAAATATTCACCAGGAAGACTTTCAAACAAACAAAAGCAAGCTTCTACGTTGATATGGATCAGTAGACACCTCAGTGTGACCTATGAAACCCTTGTGCAGCATCAGGCATTACATATGATAGCCAGTTCTAATGTCTTAGAACTCAGATGTTAATATTTGGCTAAGTAACCACTTTGTAAGGAAACACAGTAAATGTTACAATGCCAAGGTATGTGAAAGGCTAGGTAAATGACTCAGTTGGTAAAATGCTTGCATTGCAAGAACGAAGACCTGAGCTTGATACCCAGGACCTATGGTTTAAAAAGCCAGACATAGCGGTGTTTGTAAGCCCAAGGACCGTGGAGGCAGAGCTGCCTTACTAGCTAGTCTAATTTATATAATGAGTTCCAGTCCAATAAGAGACTCTGTCTCAAAAACACAGTGAACGATGCCTGACAAACAATATCCAAGGTTTTCCTCTGGTCTACACACACACACACACACACACACACACACACAGAGAGAGAGAGAGAGAGAGAGAGAGAGAGAGAGAGAGAGAACATGTGGAACACCACAAAAATAGCAAAGAGAAAGCAACTGACCTATAATGTATAAAAGGGTCTGAATCAAGAGTTTAAGACATTCCTTGGAGCAGAATAACAAACACTGGTCCCTTTCGAAAGTCAGATCAAGTTCATTGAGGGTCCCTTGGATATATCAATTAGACTAGCCTATAGTGCTGCTCTTCAAAGACAAGCATTAATCCAGGTGTTTCTATAACAGTATTTTATAGGTGTTATTAAAGTCCATAATCAATTAACTTTAAGTAAGGAATATTTCCAAGATAATTTTTACAGGCAGAGCTCAGTAGATTGAAAGAAACCTGGTCCTCAGACTTCCTTCAGAAAAAAGGAAAATTTCAGCTATGGACATTTCAGCCCACATCTAAAAGCTCCAGTCCTCTCAATCTACCACAAATTCAGACAATTAATTCTACGCTTTGCATTTGCCTATGGCATACCTACAGGTTCACAAGCCAATTTGTTGCAATGAACCCTTTATATTTATTCCTCATAGTCCTGCTCCTCTTAGAAATGGAGTGTTTGTGAAATGGGACTCAAAAATGTAGAAATAGCTTAGAAATTGGACACTGGGCAGGAACCAGAATAATTGTAAAGGCATAATTGCAGAGGCCTATATTGCTTTTAAACGGTTGTGAATAGACATGTGGATCTTACTATAAATACTCCTGGTGTGAATTCGAAAAGGACTGAAAATGTTTCCTATATAGAGGAGAAAAACCTAAGTCAATAATCCGCTGCAGAGTTTTCACGAAACAAAAATTTAGAAGTCCGGGACCTGTTTTAAAAGAAACCGCTCTGGCTCAGAAGTGGAACCCTTAGGAAACTACACCTCAGAGTGGACACAAATTCAAGTCAGATATAGTCAACAGAATTGCAACCTAACCTCGGATAGGTCCGTCTGTTGTTATGATCGTGACCACAGTCTTGTCCTAGATGCTTACTAAGAAACAAAGCCAACATTTGCTGGAGGCCAAGTATATTGTTCCAAGCCCCTATAGATGTTCACATAAACAGGTAGGCTACCAGTATAACACATAACAAAATAAACAACAACAACAACAAAACCCACCAAAGTCACAGTTGGTGCACAATGCCCTGCATTCATGCCCTAGTCAACAAACTTCTGGAATCAGATGTGGAGTAACAGTTATATCATAGCTTCTGAAGACAAATTTGTGTGAAGCATAACTAGGTTCTCTGATCAGTATCTCACAAGGCTGAAGTCAGTGAGGCTGTGCAATTTTTTTCTTTTTTCTTTTAATTTTGTATTGGTTATTTTATTTATTTACATTGTAAACATTATCCCTCTTCCCAATTTCCCCTCTGGAAACCCCTAATCCCCAGCCCCCTCCCCTCTGCTTCTATGAGAGTGATCCCCTACTCACCCACCCACTCCCACCTCACTGCTCTAGCATTTCCCTACCCTGGAGCATCAAACCTTCACAGGACCAAGGGCCTCCCCTCCCATTGATTCCAGATAAGGCCATCCTCTGCTACATATACAGCTGAAGTCATGGGTCCCACCATGTGTACTCTTTGGTTGGTGGTTTAGCTCCTGGGAGCTCTGGGGAGTCTGGTTGGTTGACATTGTTGTTCTTCCTATAGTGTTGCAAACCCCTTCAGCTCCTTTAGTCCTTCCCTTAACCCCTCCATTAGGGTCCCCATGCTCAGTTCGATGGTTGGCTGTAAACATCCCCATCTGTATCAGTAAGGTTCTGGCAGAGCCTCTCAGGAGACAACCATATCAGGCTGCTGTCAGCAAGCACTTCTTGGCATCTGCAATAGTGCCTGGGTTTGGTGGCTACATATGAGATGGATCTCTAGGTAGGGCAGTCTCTGGATGGCCTTTACTTCTGTCTCTGTTCCACTCTTTGTCCCTGTATTTCCTTTAGACAGGAGCAATTCTGGGTAAAATTTTGAGAGGCATGGGTGGCCCTTATGTGGAGTTTGATTCTTCTTCCAAATTCATTCTGGCTCATGGTTGTAGATTACAAGGCTCAATCTTCTACTTGGCTGCTCATCTCTTTGAGACCACACCTTGACCTTCCATGTGGCACTCTCACAAATTGACATCTTATTTCTCCAAAGTCAGCAAGAGAATCTCTATTCAGTCTGCTATACAAGATTTTTGCCATACAAAGTAGCTATCTTATCCTGATTGTTAAGTAGAATAACCATTTATAGGGTGGTATCCCCAATACAACTAGAGCTTACACTACGAGGGAGGGTTTATACATAGAATATATATTTGATGGATATGTAGAAGAAATTTTAGGGAACAATTTACAAATCCTGCTTATCAAATGGCCCAAGCATTGGTATCTTTATTCCATACATAAAATAAAATGTATAACAAAATAAACAATTTCATAAGAGAAAAAAGTAATACAATTTTCAAATAGAAGGGCTGGAGAAATGGCTCAATGAGTAAAATGCTTGCTGCATATACAGGAGGACCTGAGCTCAGAATTCCAGAATCCTTGAAGCAAAAGAAAGAATTAGATAAAATATCAAGGAAAAGCATAGACTGAAACAAAAAGAAAGTAAGATATATATTGTAAACTAATGTTCTGAAGATGCACATTGTCAGAATGGATTTAAAATATGTAAAAGGGTATAAGGAATATTTTAAGAGAAATTAAGGTTAAATAGATCTAAATGGATATGAATGTATATTGAATGGTATAAATATAAGATTGATGGGTTTCCCCAGTTACTTTTCTCCAGAAAGGACGAGCCAACTCTCAACTATGTGGGAGAGAGAAAGAGAGTAGTAGTCTGCTTCTGGAGAAATTGCAGACAAGCATTTCGCAAGCCAGAAAGCATCTATAATGTCTGCCGTGGACTGTGTCTTGTGAACCAGACTCTCTGGAAGCTGAGACAGAATTCCATTGACACATAAAACCCCATTCTGTTAAAACTTTCAGGCTCTGGTCCTCACTGCTCAGACTAGTGCAGCCCCACTGACTCAAGCTGACTATCCCCTCCATATTATCTCACATGTTAAAAAAAATTAATTAAGATGATCATAGTCCCCCTTGATTTTTTTTTTTTTGACCTTTGCTCTTCTTGAGTAAAACACTAAGAAGACAGAAATTGTCTGGGGCAAGAGACTTACACCTTTGTGAGTGTGGCATAGCAAGCCAGCTGTGCAGAAATAGCTGTTTGATCACGTACATGAATGTGACTGCTAGAGGAAAAATAGTTCCACCAGTTATTTTGTAGGCTGTGGTGAGATTTAACTGAGAAAGTCCATATGAGGCTGTCATCAATGTCTTTCATCCAATCTGTCTCTTACCAGATATCTCTATCAGGGAGGTGGGAGATTTATAGAGCCACACCCATCATCTCCCTGCAAAGGAAGGAATCCAACCTGCATACCTAAAATTTGCAGAGCCTTGAAGCCATTCTGAAGATTGTGCGTTGGATGAAACTGGATTCCCAATAAAGGACTCTGTGACAGGGTATTGCCCAGCCTGAGGCACTGACTACTCCAAAGTTGGACTGAGCTTGCCATCTAGAGGACACCAGGGGACAGACAGTCCCTACAGGGTCTTCGGTAGACAAGACCTTGGCACCTTAAGACAGACAAAGCTCCCTCTCTAAAGGACATTCGTTGAGGGTTTGACTGTCCAAGCATCATAGGGGCAGAGAAAAATACAGCCTCTGCCCTTGGTGCTCTAACGTGAAAATGAGACTCGCTTTCTAGAAGGATGGAGAAATTTCCTCTCGCAGATGTGTCCACTAATAAATCACAATGCCAGCTAAGGTTTCTCTCTGAATTAGATCTCAGTTTTCTTGACACTCAAGCTGAGGTGGACATCAGAAGTCCTCACTGCTTCATCTTGTCACTAAAGGGTAACGCCAGCCAGCTGAGGCCACACAGCTAGAAAGTAGCAGAGACAGACTTTGTGGAGTAATACTGGAAGTACCTGTATCAAGAGACTGACCTGTGCCTGAAGCAGCCAGATGCCATGGACCTTGTGGGAAGAAAACAGAGCAAGCAGAGACTCTGGGCTGTTGGTATTTCAAGGGCAGATTTTTATAAGTCAGACGTATTCATATCTTGTTGAGGCCCTAATTTGCCAGTGATGGAAGAAATGAGGAACTTTGGCCTCTGGCCTAGATTCACATAACTCTTCTCACCCTATAAATCCAGTGAGGCTGGAGAAAGTTTTTCTGACTGTATATACGCTTACAGTCTAAGAATCCTTTACCTTTTGAAAGGTGCCAATGTGGCTACATACAATTCAGGGCATTTAAACTAAAAAAGAAAATCTCTTTTCCAGAAGCAAGTCTGTAGGCCAGAATCCTAAACATTTCACCAATGTATAGCCTGTCCATATTCATGCTATCACTTACCATTGCATTCACAGTTAGTTTACACTTGTATGCACAGTCAGTTAGCAAGTGTGAATTCTGAATGAGCTGTGGTTAGGCATCAAGGAGACAGTGATGCCATGATATTCACAGCCACTGTCCTCATGCATCTTACATAGTTAGGAGACTATGAGAAATGCCCCAAAATGGCACCCCTGAGTAGACATTGAGGATTAAGTAATAACAAACTGAAAGTGAATTTGCAGTTGCCTTTCTACTCATTCTCTGTGTGGTCACTGCACCTTTGGTACCCTTTTCTTAGAGCTTCCCTCACTCAATGTATTCTTTTCCATCTTTTTTTAAATTTTGTTAAGTTTTGATATAAAAAAAAAAAACCTATCTATACACATGGACTTTCTGCTTCTGGAGGCCAGCGAAAAATTCTATCTATCTCATAATCTCCCACATTTTCTAGAGCCAAGAATCAAGATAGTAGATTTGGGTTGAAATTTTGGATAAATCAAAGGGTCAAATGTTTCATCAATCTGCCAGTCAATTTTAAGTATTACTGACAAAAGCATATCCATGAAGTCTTTCATTTGTAATGTGTGAGACTCTAAATGCAGTTAGTTGGTGATCAATGAAAATTTTAAAGTTACATGCTTCCGTCCAAGCACATCATTGCAAGTCATTTGTCATGTGTTGCACAAGGGATCTGTCAGAAGTGATGCAGAGTGTCGGTTAAGACAGACGGGCCTTTCCATAAATAACCATAAGATGCTTGTGGGTTCTGAGGCAGGGGCACATCTCCCACTAGCTGGAAGAATCAACGAGGCTAATCTTCACTGAAAACTGAAGTCTGGCTGCAGTTATTAGAAATAGCTCTCCTCCATGGAAGCTGGACTGGCAGGCAGGCAGGGAAGGATCCAAAGATTGTGTCACAGCTGAAAAGGAGCCTGCCAGAGAACATTCAGTTTCCAAATACATACATGAAGCATTGAGTAATAGCTTCGCTCTCCAACTTCATTTCAAATGAATCCAGTTTTAGACTCGAAGCCATAAAAGTTGCACCAAACCTTTTTGAACCTACACGCTCAGAGTGCTTTCCATCACTCCGTAAAACTTCAGCCAACTCACATTTTGAGCCCAACAGCACTCCCCAAGCCCTGAAATATTAGCCACCCCACACCACCCCACACTGGGAGGGGTCCATATTTCTACCTTTTTGTACACTAGTTAATGCAACCAAACATTGAGATATCATGAGCTCCTGTGACATGCCCAATGCTGAGCTATGCACTGGTTCCTAATGATCTCCTTTTCTTGGTATGAAGACATTATTAAATAGCTCCCTTCCAGCTGTCAGGATGTTGAGAGAAACATTGACTAAGTCACTTGGTTAGGGGAGCCCAAGTAAGGAGCAGTGTAACCAAGCATTCATTGCTTTCCCAACGCAATGGCAACAGTGCCTAACATAGACTTCGTAAAGGAGGGAGGATTGTCTGAGCTCATCGTTTCTGAAAGGTTAAGTACAGAGTGATTGTAAAAGGCATGGCAATGCCACACGTGGTAGCAAAACTCCACAGAGGTCTCTAGTATTTCAATGGCTAGGGGGAGCAAGGATCAGGAAAAATTAGGGATGCAGAATTAGTGGGACTCTCAGAGGCATACAGTTTACCTATTGCCCCTTTTGTAAAGCCTTCTGTTTTCTTTCATGCATTCCTATCTAAATTGTTACTTCTTTGAAGGAGGTTGTGGGTAGGAGTTGCACAGAAGCCTTTTATGACCCTCTTTCCCAACTGTGTGAGTCTGCAGTCATCGATACCGCTGCAAAAGTGGGTTTCTTGCCCTTTATAATCAGCAGCAGTGTGGATCCTGGACTTCGACATGGTTTCCAGCATACGCAGCACGTGCCATAGACCTCAGCCTGGTCTCTGGTGGCAGTGCAGACCACGGACAGGGCCCTCTGCCAAAGGGAACTCTTAAAAATTGTGATAGGGATGCTAAAATGTAGCTCTCCACAGTTGATGGCTTCTGGTGGGATCCAAGTGGGAAGGACTTGTTTTGGGTTTTTTGATGTTTTGTTTTGTTTTGTTTTGTTTTGTTTTGTTTTGTTTTGTTTTTTAAGGCCTGGCCCCTGGGAGTTTGACTGTGACACACTGAGTATACAACAAAAATTGGACTTTTTTTTTTTTTTGATGAAGGGGGTAGTCACAAGGGTGGGGGATGGACCTGGGAGCACTGAAAAGTGAGTGTGATCTGGGTGCATGATGTGAAATTCTCAATCAATAAAAATATTACTCTGGGACAAAAATAAAGGTCTCCCATTTTGAGACAATACATCCATTTTCCACCCTTAAAGAGTTTATGTTTTGTTCTCTCCTAAAAGAATGATGGCCTTAACAAAAAGATCCTTCAAGGCTGAGAAATGTATGTCACTTTACTGAGATCATTTTAGGATACAAATGGACTTTAACAATAATTTATCATTGTTCTGTATTACTTGGGAAGGAAACAAATGCTGAAGAGCAGGTTTTGTTTGTAGTTTTATAAAAATGCATGAGAAAGAGCTACTTTGTACAGTGAAATCTAGGTTTTCAAATGCCCCCAGAGGACTAAAGGAAATGGCTCCTTGGACCCTTATTACACCGAGAACTCGAAGCATCTCCAACAGAGAAGCACTGCTTCCAAATCCTTTAACTCCCTAGAGTTGAGCCTGGGGACCCTTTTCTCATTATCCAAATACAAGAAAGACCCTTTCTTATGTTTTTGAGTGAATGCATGTTGATTTTCTGCTACATGCAACATACCATTAAAACCAACAAGAAGTTGTCATATTTGTCACGTGAATACTCTCCCATCTTAAGCATTTCCTCTTTTAGGAAAAAGATAAATTCTACCATGATCTTTACCATGTTAACTCTGTTAAGTTCTTTCCAGGCACCTCCTTCAAGCAGTCCTCCCATCGACCATCAGAAATACACATCTTTAACTCTTAAGTGATAAAGACAGCGCTTAGAGAAAAGAATCAGCTCACATAAGCAAACAAGTAAGAAAGCTTAGACTGAAAACTGTCCAGATTTGCCTAGAGAAAATTCTGTGCCTTCTCCAGATAAACTCAGGGACCATGAGCACTCAATGCTGAGACAGTCTGTCATGATGCATGGAATAGAAGAGCAGAGTTGACAAAAAAATATAGTGACAGATTTTCATACAGAAAAAAAATGTGTTGTGGTTGTACACGCACAAAATCCCTCACATGGGAAGTAGGAGCAGGAGGATCAAGGAATTCAAGGTCAAACTCAGCACCATAGTGAGCTCAAGGGCAGCCTGGGCTATATAAAAACCTGCTAAAAGGAAAAGAAAAATAAAAGCAAATGTTCATGTATACACTCAGTCATTGTGTGAGTTTGTTTGAATGTAAGACCCATCACAAAGATTTTTTTTCTATCTCAAATATGAAATGTTAAAGGGGTTTTGGTTGCAAGGATCCTAAAAGAGTTCATCCCTGGGTGCTACAATGAGGAAGGAAGTCTAGGGACTGCCATCTCAGTGCGGTCATGAGTGCAGCTATGAGCAGAACTCTGGACTCTAACCTGCTTCAGCATTTCTCCAGAGTGTCTCATCCTAAAGATACAGTGCTATTTCTGTCTTACACTTGACATTTAGAGTCATCTTAGCTGGTCTGCTTATGATAAATTATGTAAAATAAAGCATTAAAAGTCAATCAGTATGTGATTATCCCAGGATGAACTCAAATGGAGAAAGAGGAGGGGGGGAGACATTTCTGGATAAAGCAACATCAGTATCCAGGGTCAAGAAGTAACTCCAGGCTAGTGTCTTCACAAAAAGGACGTCTATCAATATGCCTTGGACAGTCATCACAAAGGAAGAAGAGAAAGAATAAATTATTTCTAGCATCAGGCCACTGCTACTGTAGTAGCCACTAATGGTGACTGTGATATGATCCCCATTTCGGTGAACTTATAGTCTAATGGTTAAACTATAAAGGGAAAAAGGTCCAAATGCTATACAGTAAGTATTGTGATACGCATGAGTACACAGTGGTTTGAAAATCACAGAGAAGGGGTTTATAATCCATAGGAAGATAGCTGCTAAGCTGGCTTTCTGATGGTTGAAAAAGGCTGGAAAAAGACCAGTAAAGACCTAAGAACAAGAACCACATTAAACACATTAGGGCAGAAAGACGCCTTGGGGAATAATAGTGCCTGGATCTAGGCCTGATCACCTGAGTTCAGCCCCAGTGGTCCACATGATTAAAGGAAAGAACTAACTCTCATAGGTTGTCTTCTGCCTTCCACGGGAACGTTGTGGTTCCACAGGGACATATACCCCGCATACATAAATAAATATAGTTTTAAAATAAAGACACAATACCTTAAGACAACAGTATGGCTTGCCTTGGATACAGCCCAGAGTTCTACACAGTAGACCTCAGAGGGAAGAGATGATGGTACAAAGAAACTGGGGTAAGCACAATGTGCCAAACCTTGTAGGTTTTGTCTGTTATTTGGAGTTTTAGCCTAAGAATAAATAGGGCTGATCAGGATATTTATGCAATGGAATGGCATGATTCACCGCATTTTGACATAAATAGCTATGACTGCTAACTTGTAGGTGAAATGGGAAGAGAGCAAATCTGTGAACAGGGAGACTCTTAGTTATTGTAGCAATAGTCTAAGAGAAGAACAAGAATATGAGCTAAATGCTTAAGTGTGGTCAGTACAGTCAAAATGGAATGATACGTATTAGAGACTGATTAGTAATAAGTGGTAAGACTGGAATAATAACCTTCAAATTCCCATTGAAGGTCATCAGTGGCAGAATGGGATGATTAAGAAGGTCAGATCCCTCCACTTCTAACACATATCCCAGCAGGTGCAAAAGCCTGAGGTTCATAACAGTGCCTTTGTTGATGCTATCACAATAAAATTCTAGTGTATGAATGGAAAGGACTCACTTGAATAACTACACTAGGTTGTCACATTACTCTTGCTAAGTTTAGATGGTATCCTATTGGCTTCTAATACTTGAGCACAAATCAAGACATGCCAAAGTCAACACTTAATGTTGACTAAGTCTATCAAGAGAAGGCAAAATGGGTGGGGAAGGTGTCATTTGTTCCACAAGAACTATTACATTTCATGGACCCTTATATGAAACTCTCTTCTGATGACACAGTCATATACTAAGGGACCTTGAGAGCAAGGACTTCCCAAAACAAATATCAAGCCAATTTAACTCCATGCAGAACGTGTCTGGCTACAAGAGTTCTGACATTTGCCAAACCTCATAGAGTATACTGGAACCATCTTAAAGACCTCTGCATTCCTGCAGGTCTCCGCACCCTACTCTCTGCTCTCTTTAATGCTGAGTTTCTCTAGGGATGATAGCTTTGGGATCTTGGGTTTGACTCAATTTATTCCAGGACTTGGATTCATTTTAAACAAGTCAGAATCCACGTGCCATCTTCAATTAAAGGTTTTGTAAGGCAAAGGAAGACGAGCTCAGCCACCAAATATTTGGGCCTGGGAAAGCTTCTGCAGCCTTTCCAACAGGCCAAGTGTGATGTGGTGAGACTGGCTCCTGTCAAAAGCAATGAGGGAGGCAGCAATGGACATTGGGAAAATTAGGCCTGGCACCAGCCTAAGCCACTGAGTATTCAAATAAATGGTATGCAAAGTGTGGTTTGAACATCATGGTCTGGGGAGCAATGAGAATTCTGGGTAGAGTCTGGATAAGTATGAAAGTGCTTGAAAAGACCAATCGAAGTAAAAATGAATCAGATAGCGGACAGGAATAAGCAAAGAAACCACAAGGCATTTTTATTGATTTGCTTATTAAATGCATCCATTCAATGACTATCTACCCAGACCCCAAACTTCAAAAGCACGAAGATTCTGATGCTGGCAGAAAAAATAATAATAATCAGAAACTTCCTGAAAACGTATATTTCCAGGGTCACTGTAAGATAAGAAAAATAAAGTTTGAAATATTTCATGCATCTGATTTTCAACTTTGCTTGGTTACACATTTATAGCTGTGGCTGTTATCATTAATAAACAGTTCTTAGTACCCTGAAGATACCTGGCCAGCACTTGGTAGGAAAACGAATGAATGGCTGCTTACCCTGGAATGCACAATGTGTTAAGAATATACACATTCCCTTATGAACTGCAAACAACCTCCATGGTAGATAGGGCAATGAGAAACTAGGGATTTAGATGGTTAACAAAATATCCTGATCATATACCTAGAGAGTAGAAAAGTTAAAACTAAATTCTATCTTAACATGGCAAGTAAATATAAATAAATAGAATCTCAAACATCTACCATGGAATAATGTGTTCTTACATGAGATAAAGATAGAAAAATACAGAAGACAGGGGAAAGCCAAGATGACACTAAAAGGAAGATCATGAAAACTCCTAATATGACTGTGACAAAAGGGGGTATCCTGGTCAGAAGGCAAGGAGGGCCAGCTCAGAAAGCAACAGGTTACCATCAAGGCAAACAGAGGCAGACTCACAAGCATTAAGGAGTTGGCTTAGATGGTTGTTATTATCAACTTCCTTGCTATCCATTCCTATCAAGGAAATACAAGGACAAAGTGTGGAGCAGAGACTGAAGAAAAGGCCATTCAGAGACTGTCCCACCTGGGGATCTATCCCATATGCAGCCACCAATGCCAGACACTATTGCTGATGACAAGAAGCACTTGCTGATGGAGTACTACTCAGCTATTAAAAACAATGAATTCATGAAATGCTTAGGCAAATGGATGGAATTAGAAAATATTATCCTGAGTGAAGTAACCCAGTCACAAGAGAACATATGTGGTATGGACTCATTGATAAGTATATATTAACCTAAAAGCTCGGAATACCCAAGATACAATTCACAGACCATGTAAAGCTCAAGAAGAAGGAAGACCAAAGTGTAGATGCTTCAATTCTTAGAAGGGAGAAGAAAATATTCACAGGAGGAAATACAGAGACAAAATGTAGAGCAGAGATTGAAAAAAAAAAGGCCATCCAGAGACTGCCCCACCTGAGGAGCCATTCCATATACAGACACCAAACCCATACACTATTGCTGATGCCAAGAAGTGCTTGCTGACGGGAGCTTGATATAGCTGTCTCCTGAGAGGCTTTGCTCTCAGAATGCTCACAGCCAACCATTGGACTAAGCATACTGTCCTCAGTGGAAGAGTCAGTGAAAGGACTGAAGGAGCTGTAAGGGGTTTGCAACCCCATAGGAAGAACAATAATATCAACCAACCAGACTCCCCAGAGCTCGCTGAAACTAAACCACCAACCAAAGAGTATGGAGGAAGCCATGGCTCCAGCTGCATATGTGACAGAGGATGGCCTTATCTGGCATCAATGGGAAGGGAGGCCCTTGGTCCTGTGAAGACTTGATGCCCCAGGGTAGAGCAGTGAAGTGGAAGTGGGTGGGTGAGAGGGGAAGCAGTCTTATAAAAGTGGGAGTTGGGGGAGGGCTGGGGATCGAGGCTTTTCAGAGGAGAAACCAGGAAGAAGGATAACATTTGAAAAGTAAATAAGCAAAATAACCAATAAATTTATTTTTTAAAAAAGGCAGACAAATCGCTGGAAGGCTAATGATGCTTTGGGATATATGTACTGTATGCTAGAATATGGAGCCCTGAGACTTGGCCACAAATAGTCATGTAATAGGAGAGTTGACCAGTAGGCTAATTTTAAGTTACTAAATATTTTATAAAAATAAAAAATAAATATTAAAACACACCTATGTTTATTCATTTACATGTCATCCACAGATGATTTCAAACTATAAAAATAGTAGTTGAATAGAATGATAGAGACAATGAGGTTTGCAGCTCAAATATTGGCCTTTTACAGATATTTGCCAAGTGAAGTCACATGAATATAGAAACATCTACCTAGAACTATGCTGACACTTCCTAGATCGGGCAGAATAGAGCATAAGGTGGGAGGGACTGAAATGGAGAATGAGAAGACAGGCTGTTGTATCTGCCTCTAGCTTTGCCCAAACCCATCCATTTTTGAGTCTACATTAATACATAAGTACAGTTTTCTTCTACCAAACCTATGAATGATTTACTAGGATTCAAAATAATACACACTTTCCATAGCATGCAGCATACAGTTAATGTGCTCACTCAAGATATGTTTATTTAACACCTCTGTTATTATAAGAAATAACACATGGACCTTGATTATGAAAAGTTCATAGATCAGTGGAAGGACAAAGATCCACAAGGGTCATAACAAAGTGAGAAGAGCTAAAACCGCCTTCTGCCTACAGAGCTGCAATGGACAAATGGGGCTTATAACTTCAGGTTACAGACTCAAGGAAAGTCTTAAGATTGAGATAAGGCTTGGATGAGTTTGAAAAGTAAGTAGGAAAAGACTTGGAAGAAAAGACAGAAACACAGAAAGAGGGGAGCTGACCAGTATTGCTGTAGCTTAGAGAGCAAGTAGAAAGTACCAGTAGGCAGAGACTAAATCAGCAATCTCACATGTCACATTAAGGAACATACACTTTAGTGAACAGCACAGAACCATAAAAAGCCGTGGTGGCCATTCCCATCTAGAATAAGCTGGACAAGGTCCAGAAGAAGAGAAAGAGAAATGACCGAGCAGCTCTTCTGATGATTGGGTCTGTCTAAGATGAATGAATGAATAGATGAATGAATGATCACACAGATGACTGGTTCTGATAACTCCTGCTGGGGTTTCTACTCACATGAGAAAAGGGAAGTGGCTTTCATATCCCTTTCAACTGCTATCCCCACCCCAGCCCCCAACCTTCATGAATGGTTTCTCTCTTGCACGCATGTGTATCTCTTCCTCAATTACTGAGATCTCAGAACTAAGCCTTACTAACTAGCTAACAAGCTTACCGTGCCAGGCAAGAACTGAGCAGACTAAATTAGAATCCCCAAAAAGCCCAGGCAGAGAATGAAAATCAAGAAAATATACTTTGGACCAAAAAAAGAAGGAAAATAAAAAGAAAAAAGAGGAAAAAAACCATCAATTAGAACTATTCTGAGATTGTTCTGACCGTAGAAGATTGAAAATGAGGGTGGAGATAAGCAGAGAACTGAGAAGTGGACACAAACACTTACCCTACGAAGAAAATGATAGTGATTTCAGCTAGATTGCAGTAATTTGGACAGGAGTGTTAGTTTTCAATTCACTAACTTGCTAGATATTAATATACTAAATCATAATGTAAGGCATTCCTTCAGAAACTCTTAGCTTAATAGAGATAGGTGGAATCCATTTACACACACTGCATTCTAACAGCTGCCAAGACATAAAAAATAGAGAGCAGAGCACCATACCCCGAAGCATGGAAAGCCTTGACATATAAGGTAATAGTCAAGAAGGATCTAGAAGAGGGATCAAGAGCATGAAAAACAAGAAAGAGCTCAAAATAATGCATAAAAGTTGTATAAAGTGGAGCTGGCCTTGAAAAGGAGCTTGATCAAATGCAGTTTCCCCAGCCTCACCAAGCTGACATCTTCACTTTGTGATCAGGAAAAATGCCTCAAGAGGCACCTAAAGGCTAGTGGGCATGTGCCATCTTCAGACAGAAGAAAGTCCCCATCAATCAGCGTATCAGAAGACTTATAGTCTGAATCTTATTGAAACCAAAAGCAATGGGACAGGGTCCCTCTCTGGAAACTTCCTAAAACTTTATTCTGACACTATGAGTTTGGTCACTTAATGTGATCAACTACAAGGGAAGCTAAAATCTCTTTCTTAGGTTTGATAGTTAACTTTGCTCTGTGACCTTAGGGAAGAAAGAAACTCTATGACCCTAGATTGCTTAATCATAAAGGATGAGATATGTAATAGTCCCCACACTTAGTTCCCAGACCTAAATGTCATTATAAAAATTAAATACAATATTCCTAAGAAGATGGGAGCAGAGCCTAGCCCCCAGCAGATGATAAACGAATATGAGCTACCCTTGCATATCTCCTGTCCGTTAATGGCCTTGATGGAGTTCAATACACATACATTGCACAGAGCCAATGCTCGACCTTCACATAACCCCACTGGCTCTACTAAAAGTTGATAGACTGATAATCACAGTGTTGTTTACTATGTGTGGAATATTTGGCCTGTTTCCTCATTTAATTTTCACAACATCTCAACAGCAAGGCAGCTACAAATTATGTATCCCCATTTAAGAGAGGAAAACCTCCCCAGCCCAGGAGTATTAGGAATGTTCAAGGTCACATAGCTATTTAAATGCAAAGTGCTGTGTCAACTATGACACCAAGGCCTCCTATAGACAGCCACTTGCAGAGAGGAGGCTGGAGTGACTCTAATCCACTCAATAAACCTGAATGAAGCCCTCAAATCGGTTACATCTACCACTCTCTCCCAGGCCTTAAGTGCTTTGCATATGGAATGCCTTATTCAAAATGGTATGACAAATCAAAAGAGGAATTTTCTCATAATGTAAGAATAGAATTTTTAAAAGAGAGAATGCAACTTCGATTTTAACAATAGGCTTTCTTCATGTTTTACATTGAAAAAGAACACAGTCAAAGAACAAAATTCATGAATTAAAAAGAAAATCAACAAAATGAAATGTAGGGCAGTTAAAGTCATCACAATGTCCTCTGTTTCTCAGAATTGGCCACTTTGGGGAGGTTTTGCACCTTTTTTTTAACTTCCAGATTTCATACTTTCTGTTCAGCTTTTGCAACTTCCCAAGAGTACAGCTTGAAAAAAAAAAAAAAAAAAAAAAAAAACAGAAAAAGTAGAACCTCGGTCCCCATGTCTCACTTCAAGCCTAAAGGCCCCTTGCAGCCTAGCTTTATTCATCCCTCTGACATTGCTGTTTCTGGCTACTGAGTGGTCTTTGGATGGCCAGTGTGGTGCATTTTTAAAAGTTATGCTAGTTTAGCTAAATCATAATGGC
This sequence comes from Mus musculus, assembly GCF_000001635.26. NCBI lineage: Eukaryota > Metazoa > Chordata > Mammalia > Rodentia > Muridae > Mus > Mus musculus. The sequence goes on from NC_000081.6 coordinate 63,613,527, forward strand.
TGTTAGCATCAACCTACAGTGGTTTCTAAGTAACTCCCCAACAACAGAGAGGGAGACAGAGAGAGAGAGAGAGAGAGAGAGAGGGAGGGCGGTAGAGAGAGAGGGAAAGATATATTCTCTAACTTTAACACTGGAAATAACCAATTAGAAAAAAAGACTTTGAAACAAGGTCTTACTAATAGCTCTGGATGGATGGCCTAGAACTAACTATTTAATCCATACTGGCCTCAAACTCATACAAGTCCACCTATATCTGTTGCACTTTCTCTGGGATTAAAAGCATGTGCCACCATGCGCAGACATTTGAAAATATTTTCACTTAAGGATGAATGTAAGTACTCACTAGACAACAAAAAGTCACCTGAAGCCTAAAAGGCTCCAAAGGACACAGTGCATCATCCGCACTGACTGGTTCAGTCCCACTAGGTTCTTAGTTTCCATGGAAATAAGCCTAGGGAGTCTTATGGCATACTTTTTCAAGGTTGTCTTTCTCCTGGAAAGGGGATTGTTTATCTTCTTAAACTTACTATTATTTCTGGAAAATGATATATTTATTCACTATACTCCAATGTGAGTACATTGTTTAGTGTGTATGTACGAATGCCATCATACACATACCATGTCAGACATACAGAAGCCAGAAGATTGCTTTTCCTAACCAATAAATGGACACATGTGCCAAGATGCCGATCCACTTAGTGTTGTGGGAGAACAGACAAGCTGACCTGGACAAACCCCACGGACAGTCAAATATGGAGTGAGTAACTTCCTGTTCATTGGAGTGTGCTGAAGAAAAAAATGTGGTCTTCTACATGAATGTTTTGCTTTGGGAAAAGTGGGAAGAACTATACAAAGATTTTGCCATACAAGGGGCTATTTGCCCCAACATCAGAAACCCAACCTTCAAGCTTTTGAAATCTTCAGTCTATTTTTACAGTCTTTTCCCCCCTATTTCCTTCCAGTTTATTGCCACATCTTGCTGCCTTGGGTGTTCCTCTCTTCTTGCTGTCTGTTTCTAGTCTTGTTTTAGCCAGAAAATAAAGCAGTTAAGCAAAATTCTCATTTTACTCAGCAAACGTTCCTTGTGCACCAGCTCGACATGAGGTAGTCCTAGCTCTTACAGGAGAAAAGAGAGGGAGTAGAGACAGCACATTGCTACACTCTTCCTCGAGTTCAAAACCAAAAGCTTGTATGTAAAACTATACTGAGCAGATCCTAGAAGGCTAAACACCAAGTCCCTAGTGTTTGAAACTACTGTTCTACAGATGTTAACGCAAAGCCTAAGGAAGACATCCCAGTATTTAAGCTGAACACTAAGCATCCCTCATGCTGCTGGAAGTATACTGCAATGAATGACATCACACAAACCCTAAAACAGGACTTGACAGGCTTAGCTCCATCAATCACTGATTCCAAGTTGCTTTGTCTTGCTCAGTCTGGAATTCCTCCTTTGAAAGATACCTACCCACTGGGTTACTGAAAAACTAGCCATGTAGACACAGTCTTGGTTCCAAGGTTAGGCTTAATAAATAGTAATTTTATGCACGTAGGCTCATTCCCTCATCTTATGCTTGGAAATTGGAGTATTGACAAGAAGGAAAGAATGCTTTCCAAGAACATGGGTTTCAATAACAATTACTGAGATGTTTGGAGAAAATAGGGGGTCTCATCGAGTTTATCTTCTCATCGTCAGCAGCTCCTGCTTGCACCAGCCTTGCCTCTGCAGTGCTTCTAAAATGCCATGAGTTTCTTTTTTGTCTCTGAAAAGTGAACATACATGCATTTTTCTGTCACATAAAACCATAATCATGGTTTGAACATTAGTCCCCGCCCAGGCTTCATACTCAGAATGCCTTCACGGTTTCCTTCGAAAGTGACAAGATCGAGCAGAGTCTTTGACACAGGTTGGGAGCTTGTACAAAATCAGTTCTGGGCAGCTTTCCTTCTCTGATCACATATTAAGAAAGTTCTGAATTCTTTCCAGGACCCCTGCTCCCAGAGGAGGAACCAGAAGGAAGGAAGCATGAGTGGACACAAGCAGAGTTCCAATCCAGACTGTCCCTCTGTGACAAGACCACAACAGCTATCTCCCATGGGAACTCTAATATTTATATCTATAAATGAAGATAATATTGCTTATCATACAAAGACATTCTGCAGATTGAAGAAGGAAATGTCTATGGCAGGCTTAAGAGTGTCCCTAGCATATAATTGCTATTCAATTGGTATTGGCTTCCTGATAAATCTTTTTCATCTGTGGTCAGACATTCCGAGTCTCAGTTTCCCCCTTCATTCAGTAAAATAAGAATGGCATCAGTCTCCCTATAAGCTTGGTATTAATTTAACAAGATCATGAATCTGAAGCACCTCTCGAAGGATCTGTAGCGTGCTAAATCCTCACCTGCTGCTTCTTTCCTTTCACCCTCAAAACTGGGTTTACAAACCCTGGTCTAACTTTGCTTTCTTTCTTACTCTCTCTCTCTCTCTCTCTCTCTCTCTCTCTCTCTCTCTCTCTCTCCTTTCTCCTCTCCCCCTCCTCCCTCCTCTCTCTCCCTCCTCCTCTCTCTCTCCTCTCTCTCTGTTTCTCTCTCTCTGTGTATCTCTCTGTGTATGTGTATCTCTGTGTGTGAGAGAGAGAAAGATATATATATTTCCAAAAAGCCACTGAATGTTTAAAAACCCTAAGAAAAGTCCTTTGTCAGCTGAAGGGGTCTGCAACCCTATAGGTGGAACAACAATATGAACTAACTAGTACCCCCCCAGAGCTCATGTCATTTGCTGCATATGTAGCAGAAGATGGCCTAGTCAGCCATCACTGGGAAGAGAGGCCCCTTGGTATTGCAAACTTTATATGCCCCAGTACAGTGGAATGCCAGGGCCAAGAAGTGGGAGTGGGTGGGTAGGGGAGCAGGGAAGGGGGAGGGTTTAGGGAACTTTAGAGATAGAATTTGAAATGTAAATAAAGAAAATATCTAATTTAAAAAAGAAAAGTCCTCTGTCACCCAAATGCCCCCTGGAACTATTTCCCACGTCAAAAGGTTTGAGGTTCACATGGCTGTGGTCATTTTGAGAAGCTGAATGTCCAATCCAGGGTTGAGAATCTGCAGAATGCTAGGCAGCCGGTCGTCACTCCCTGTCACTCACTGAGGAGGCCGTGCACCACGGAGTCATGTGGGAGATGAGCAAATGCTGGCCAGCAGAAAATAGCAGCATCAGATAATGCCCAGAGGCTTTCTGGACAATGGAGTTTATTATCAGGCATGTGAATGAAATGGGAAGTGTTATCGCCTCTTCCTGCCATTTACTGAGTTTTCATTGACAAAAAAAGAGCAGAGCAAGAGAGAGGACTTTTGTTGCCAACATGCTGCCCTTTGCAAGCCTGCTAGGACCCAGCCCTGTGAAGTTGCACTTCATGTTTCAATGAAGCAAATCTCTCCCAATGAGAGAAAAGGTTACTTCCTCCATCATGCTCCCCTGACCACTACACTTCTGCCAGATCCTGTCATGCGCTAGAGAGAGGAAAAAGGCAAAAGGCAGAGCAGTGGGGAAGAGGGGGCGGGTGGGAGGAAGTGGCTTCTCCCTCTCACCAGCTTCTAAATACAAATGCAAAACCAGAGTCTTATCCAGCTTGGTGATCAAGACCCTAACTCTGCTCCTGATTCATGAATGAGGGTAGTGATGGAAGTCAGTATAAGATCATGAAACAGTCGTGTTTGATGTGGTGTCTTGGCGGCATTATGTCAAGCCTGTTCTACCAACAACTCTTCCAGCAAACAACAAAATGAATGGTGGAGATTGCAGCTCTCCCTAGTTACAGTCCATCTGAAGCTACCCTCTGATCAGCACAGTGAAATCTAGAGGCCTATCTTAAATAGCCTTCTCCAATGAGAAAACTAAAGTCCTTTCCCTGGACTAAGATCTGCCTGTACCTAGAAAAAGAAGATCTATCTGCCTAGAATCACCCAGTTTAAAAAAAAAAAAAAAAAAAAAAAACGGCTAGAGCCACTAGGCTTGGCAAAGCCTGCCTGGAAACACCAATGACCTGAAACATACTAAATAGCAGTCACAGAGCACACTAGGCAGAAGTACACAGAAATTATTTCTTCTGCTCCATGGAAAAGGAAATGTTCTGGCTTATCGGTGGTTTTCCCACACTGCAGGCTTTGTCACAGCAAAAAATCTTTATCCCCATCAATGATGGTGACAAGCATAATGTCAGCAATAATGATACTTTCCACTCTTTTGTGAACTGTGGCTATTTAACTAGACATCATTTTCAAGGATTTAAATGCAGTACAAATACCAGCAGATCAAAAAGAAGAAGAAAAATGAGGAGGAGGAGGTAGAGGAGGAGGAGGTAGAGGAGGAGGAGGAGGAGGAGGAGGGGGAGGGGAAAGAAGAGGAAGAAGAGGAAGGGGGAAGAGGAGGAGGGGGAGGAGGAAGGAGGAAGAGGAGGGAGAGGAGGAAGAGGAGGAAGAGGAGGAGGAAGGAGGAAGGAGGAAGAGGAGAGAGGGGAAGAGGAAGAGGAGGGGGAGGAGGGGGAAGGGGAAAAGGAGGAGGAGGAGGAGGAGGAGGAGGAGGAGGAGAAGGTGGAGGAGGAGGAGGAGGAGGAGGAGGAGGAGGAGGAGAAGGTGGAGGAGGAGGAGGAGGAGGAGGAGGAGGAGGAGGAGGAGGAGGAGGAGGAGAAGGAGAAGGAGAAGGAGAAGGAGAAGGAGAAGGAGAAGGAGAAGGAGAAGGAGAAGGAGAAGGAGAAGGAGAAGGAGAAGGAGAAGGAAGTAAATTACATGAAAAGCTATGTCTCTGCACCCAGGCTAACAACCAGCCAGATCCCATGTCTTCTAACAACTTTCAGAATGAAAGTGCCATGTGAATAATTCATCTAGAATCACCTATATATGGCAGTACTGCCCTGCACAAACCTGGACCTAAGGTCACTCCTGCAACTCAAATCCCAAGTCTTTAGGAGCCAATTCATTATTTTGGGGATAGTAAACATGGATGGATAGAGAGTCGTACATCTTCAGTAAGATTCCCCTCAGTACCTTGAAGGGATATTGTGGCAAACATGTACAAAGGGATATTTAGATTTAAATCTCCCTCAGTTGACTGGAGCACCTACCTACATGTTCATCCTCTTTGTAAAACTCTGAATGCTACTTTCCTTTTTTGGTTTTTTTTTTTTAATTCTCTTTTCCACTCTCAAAATTTTTTTACTTGATTAATTCCTACTTATGTCCTATCATCTGCTTACCTTTCACTATTCTTCAAAGACCTTTACACACACATACTCTATAATCTGTCGCTACACCAATCAATGCTTCTTTCTCAACACTAATAAAATAGTGCATGTGTGCATTGCTTTGAATGGCTATTTTTGTTGACCTAGAGTGTTACATTTAAAAAAATTCAAAGCAGAAACTATAGCTCTTTGATTCATATCTATATTGCTATGTGCCATTGAAAGAAGTTGAGCTTAATAAACATTTATAGTATGCCACCTCACCTTTACATCAACTCTGGGAAACAGACGTAGAATCATAATTACAGGCAGAAAAATTGTGATCTTCAAAGCCTGAGCAGGGTGCATCAAATCCGAGGGCAGTGCTCTTTGTGCTACATAAAAATCACCTCCTAAAGATTCAAACTATTGCGTATCAGCTAGGTCCTGCTAGGCTGATCACAGCAAAAGTGGCTAGCAGCAATAGTTCTCATCCTGTGAGTTGTGACCCCTGAGTGAACCTCTCAAGGGGTCACATGTCAGATATTTACATTACAATTCATAACAGTAGCAAAATTATAGTTATAAAGTAGCAGCAAAAATAAGTTTATAGTTGGGGTCACCACAGCATGAGAAACTCCATTTAGGGGTCAAGGCATTAGGAAGGCTGAGAACCACTTGGCTAGTGGGAGGGCAGTATTGGATCCCTCAAGCTTTAAGGCTATGAGCAATCTCCAGATGCTTAGATGGACTTGGATAGATGACAAAAACTTTGACATAAAACCCACACTACCAAATAGACCCAACAGCAAACCCTGATCTCTCCATGTGCCTCTCTTAAATTTGTGACGAAATATCTATAGGCGTTACTCCTCTCTTCTAGAAAATGAAGATTACACATATTTACCTTGACACCATTTCTTAAAATTTTGAGGAAATGTACATCATGTCCCCAGCACAAGGTCAGGTTTGTGATGCATATGAAATAATAGGTATTTTTATGGTTGTCTATATTGCTACCGATACTCATTGGAAAACTTGGCACCATAAATAAATGTATAAAGAAATATATTTCCCATGGCTAGATGACTTGAGTGGACTTTTCAAAGGCTCAACTCCATCAGAATGGAAATTTCTGAGATAGAACTTAGCAATAAGAAAGTAGTTTGATACAGAATTAATCATAGCTGTGAATGTAGATTTAGAGTAATCCATGGGTAAAGATTTGACCTTGAATTCATACCAAGCCTGGTTCCGAGAAGTCACTTCCTGCTCATCTGTTGCACAGGTCTCTGGACGCCTCCATTGGGTTTCCTCCTGCTTTCTCTGAACAGCCTTTTTTCCACTGGTTAATTTCTTCCCAGGTGTGCTCCTTGTTGGGAGGACGGGGCAAGCTTACCACCTACCCCTGGGACTGCCAAAGCCGGAAGACCCTTTCCAGAGAGTGCCTCTTTGAGGAAGGAAGAACAGATGTGAGGCCTGACATGGACTAGCTTTGGTGCAGAAGACTTGGGTGACCCTGACACCTGCTGTGGTGGGCAGAATCTATCAGCTATTATTGTCCAGTGGTCACATGTCACGGGAATGTTAGTAGACCCAATCAGCTTAAAAGATATTTTACCCATTGTATCACCTGGATAAACTGGTCTAGACACAAAGATCCTCTTGAAACTAGAAATAGTGATCCAGGAGCTGTACTCCATATCTTCAAAAACCAAACATTTTTTAATCCTGGTACATTTCTTTTCCCATATGTAGGTTTATGGTATACATATGTATGCGCACATGTTTATATGTGTATGAGTGCAAGTGTGCGTAGTATACATGTGTGTGAAAGTTAATTAGTTCATATGTATGCAGACCACAGGTAGATGTTAGTGTCTTCCTCAGCTGTTCTACAGCTTATATGTTGATGCAGGGTCTCTCACTTAAACCTCGAGCTTGCTGGTTGACATAGTCTAAAAAGCCAGCTTGCTCTGGGGATCCTGTCTCCACATCCTGAGTTCTGAGCCAACAGGTGGGAAGTGCACCACCATACCCATCTGGCATTTCTGGGAGTACTAGGTATCAGATTTGTGGCTCCCAGATTTGTATAGTAAGCTCTTTATCCACTGAGCCATCTCCCCAGCCTCCCTCTTGGTGTGTGTGTGTGTGTGTGTGTGTGTGTGTGTGTGTGTGTGTGTGTGTGTGTGTTTGTGTGTGTGTGTTTTAATTTAGCAAATGTCTCTTCAATTATTATATATTACTTTCCTACTTATATTTGTTTATAATTTTTAATCCAAATAAAATGATATTTTGCCTCCTGATAAGGCAATTAAAATGTCAAGATTAGTAATAATAATTTGAGGGGAAAAATGAGAATGGAACTCTCATGAGGAAAGAAACAAATCCATTCTCTAGTCTATGCTGGCTGATGGCACCTCACTGTATAAATCTGCAGTAGACTCTCATGGCTTCTAGAATAAAACTTTAGTTCCTGGCTATAACCTAAAGGCCCTACCTAATCTGGTCCCACAGCCTTTCAATCACCCTACAGACATTCACCTCCTTACTTATGGCAATAGGCTTCTGGAATGTGACAGCTTATTTCTTTCTGGCAGATTTGCACAGCTGTCTCTTCCTGGAACCATCTCCCTCTCCTATGCATGTGGGTGATGTCTTTATCCACTCAAGTCTCAACTCCAATACCAACTCCTCCTGAGGCTCTCCTTAGCTCCCTGACTGACCCTGCCCACAATTTCCAGTTTCTTCAAGATATTAATACTCTCTGAAATTATTATTCTTGCTTATTTTTCCCAAACTGCTAATGACCGCAGTTTAAAAATAAAATAAAATAAAATAATTCTCTTATACATATAAGGCAATCATACATCAAATATTTTCTTTTAAGTCAGGGAGGCAACCATGAAATGTTACAACCAATGCTCACATAGGGATGCTGAGATGAAACTAAAAATGCATGCAAAAGGACAGAAATGCTCAATAGCCACAGTGTGAAAATCAATTGCATCCCATCAGATACAGTTTGCATTGCTGTAGACATGATTTAATTATATAACTACTGGCTTTTTACACATTAAATTACACTTCTACAGTTACAAAATTAAGTCGTAAAAGATAAACAAAGATCCATGCATCTACACGGTCAAATAACCTCCAAAGACTCCAGATTCAAGGAAAGACACTCATTGATCTTTCAAATCACCCACAATTAGCCTTATAATATTTATAGGGATAATATCTGTAATTCTTGTTCTTTATTTTCTCCTTTTCCTACTCTGTATGCTCTGGACTGCTGATTGCATAAAGGAGACTTTGCCTTTAGCATTCAGCAAGGTTACCCACAAAGCCTCAAGCATTTATTCTGGATATTTAAGAATATTTGTTGGTCCCAAACAACTGGAGCAGGGGCTATCCCAAAAGTTGTTATCTGTCTGTGGGATATGGTCTTTTAGTTGGGCAGCATTGTCTGGCCTCGGTGGGAGAGGAAACACCTAGCCCCGAAGAGACTTAATATGCCAGGGTAGGGAGATAACCAGGAAGGCCTCCACCCTTTCAGAGGAGAATAGGAGAGAGGAATGGGGGGATTGATTATGGGAGGGGTAACCAGGAGGAGGGACATCGAGCATGAAAAGTGTGTGTGTGTGTGTGTGTGTGTGTGTGTGTGTGTGTGTGTAATATTTGTTGGATGAAATGGTTTGACCTACAAGAACGATAAAGGACAAGAAATGTCACATGGATCAAAATATACAAATAAGAAAATAAGAAATTACATCTTCCCTTTCTACTAGGCATAGTAATTAAAGTTTCTATTAGAGTCTTATAAGGAGGTAAAGCAGGGTGGGGTCTTGGGTTACCAGTGAGAAGCTCAACTCTGACTCCTCTCCTTTTCACAAGTGGACTGTTTGTTGTAGAACCATCATCTAATTCACTCAGAACTTACAAAAGAGAACTTGCAGACCCCTTCAGCTCCTTGGGTACTTTCTCTAGCTCCTTCATTAGGAGCCCTGTGTTCCTTCCAATAGATGACTGTGAGCATCCACTTCTGTATTTGCCAGGTACTGGCATAGCCTCATAAGAGACAGCTATATTGGGGTCCTGTCGGCAAAACAATATGAACTAACCAGTACCCCTCAGAGCTGTGTCTCTAGCTGCATATGTAGCAGAGGATGGCCTAGTCAGCCATCAATGGGAGGAGAGGCCCTTTGTCTTGTGAAGATCATATGCCCCAGTACAGGGGAATGCCAGGGCCAGGAAGAGGGAGTGGGTGGGTCGAGGAACAGGGTGGGGAGAGGGTATAGGGGGCTTTGGGGATAGTATTTGAAATGTAAATAAAGAAAATACCTAATAAAAAAATTAAAAAAGAAAAAAGAAAAGAAAAGAACTTACAGATGGTCTGGGTGGCAGAATTGGAGAAGCCAGAACATGGCTGAGAGTTGGATACATTTTACAACTTAGGGTGAATTCCAGCCTGGCAATCATGAGAGCCCTTGTGGTGGCTTGTGGGACATTACCATGAGCTCTGGCTTCCTCAGAAGCTTTAGTGGATTGGACTGGAGTTGTTCATGCCATCCTGCTGTCACCTCCAGTGTCCTTCCTCCCACGTGCACATTAGGCCTAATGCCTGGACTACATTCATTTTCTTAAAACACCTGGAATGGTTCTGTTTTCTTGACCAAATCAAACCAGATGGATCCAAAAAGGATTTTATGTACCTTAAGAATAAATTGCCTTTCTCTTCTGTCTTAAAACCGATAGTCACAAAAAACAAACAAGTCTTTAAGTATGAGTTTCTCTCTAGTGTGTACATTGACAGCAAACTCACCAGCTCAAGTGATCATCCCCTCTCAGACTCCCAAGTCACTGGGACTATAGCATATACCAACACACAAGGCTTACCATACAAATTTTAACATTAATGTTTGCATCTTGAATATTTTACATCAACACCCTACAGTTCTTGGGCATTGTTATCCAAACTCTACAACTGAGGCATCTAAATCAATGAAAAATTACCTGTCTAAAGGCATAGGGCTTTAAAAGGGGAAAAAATAGAGATGGCAAGACACACAGAGTTAGCTCCTCCTAGAACTCTCTCATTAAATTATAAGATATGTTTAATTCTATTGCATTGTCCCTGCCCCCCATGTCATGGTATCTTTTATCCTTAGGCTTCGGGGACTGACTCTTAAGTAGCATCTCTGTATTATTGCATGTCTCCTATGGAGCCTATCTACTAGGAAACCTCTATAAATCAATGTCAAGTGAGTAAAGAAATAAATATATGCCCAAGTCAGGGGGAAGGAAAAGCAAATGTCTCCTTCCTACTAAGACTACCTTTAACTAAAATAAACCCTGAGAGCAAGCAATGAAAACAGCCTTCAGCTTCTCAGAAACTGCCTCCGTCTTCTAAGCAAGTGTCCTCTCAACTTCATCCAGCAGTACAAATCTGTGGCGCATTAGGTGGTGAATTTGATCCCAAAGAAACGATCAGCACGCATGGACCATTGTTCTGATTAAACACAGCCTGCCAGAATTAAAACACCATAGGCTGTTTGCAGAACTCTTTGGTTTTAATTAGAAGGACCTCATTTTAATAGCAAAGATACAATGTATTCAAGCAGGCTCCTAGGAGTGACAAATGTTAATTAGGCCATAATGCAGTGTGGCTAATCTGCACCCACTTGTGGAAATTGCACGCTGATCAATTAAAACTGCCCAAGTTAATTCCTCAAAGCCTCATTTGGTGAACTGAGGCAGGGGGTTCTCACCATGCTGGCCTGAGGGAGCAATCATCTCACTAAATCCTGACAGGAAGGCAAGGACCATGTCTTACCAGCTGATTATACAAGAACTGTACGTGCAGACAGGCTGCCTCTCTCCTCCTTCCCAGTAACCATATTTCTCCTACTGTTTTACAGGCACGCGAACTAAAGCTTACACTAAATACCTTCTTGTGACACATATCTGCTATGGGGCAAAGTTTAAAGGAAACCTATAGTTGTCTAATTTCCAAGATTCTGCTGTCAGGGAGGAAGTAAGAGGCAGATTCTGCAAGGCCTTGGTGCTGTGTGTAGTAAGATATAACTTTGGCAGATTTTTTTTTAATTAAATATTTAATTAATCAATCAATTAATTAATTAATTAACTTCACATCCTGACCTCCCCACCTTCTTCCAGTTTCACCCTTACAAATCCCTCCTTGAATTACTTCCTCTTCTCCCCAAAGAAGAGGATCACCCCACCCTGAGACATCCAGTCACAGTAGGACTAGGCACATCCTCTCCCACTGAAGTCTAACCAGGAAGTCCAGATATAGGAAGGGGATTTAGTGGTAGTCAACACAGTCAGAAAGTCTACATGCCAGTCATTAGCAGACCCAATGAAGACCAGGCTGCATATATGCTACATATATGTAGGGGGGCTAGATCCAGCCCCTGTGTGCTCTTTGGTGGGTGGTTCAGCCTCTGTGACACCCATGGGCCAGGTTAGTTGACTCTGTAGGTCTTCTTGTGATGTCCATGACTCCTCCAGTTTGCTCAATTCTATCACCAACTCGTCTACAAAATTCCCCAAGAACCAGCTGATGTTTGGCTATGGGTCTTTGCATGTGTTTCCATCTGCTGCTGGATGAAACCTCTGAGGAGACAGTTGTGCTAGATTCCTGTTTGCAAGTATAGCAGAGTATCATTACTAGTGTCAGGGGTTGTTTCTCTTACATGGGACACATCTCAGCTTGGGCCAGTCATTGTTTGGCCACTCTCTCAATCTCTGCTCAATCATACATGATTAGCCTCATTGATAGATGACGTAGATCCACCTACTTTGTCCATAGAAAATGAAAAATAAGTTAAACTCTAGAAAGAAAAGAGTTGCTCTCAGGCTATGTAGTGGTCACTTCTGAAGTATCAGAAATAAGCACGTAGCACCAAGAGTGTTGTCTTAGTCAGGGTTTCTATCCCTGCACAAACATCATGACCAAGAAGCAAGTTGGGGAGGAAAGGGTTTATTCAGCTTACACTTCCATACTGCTGTTCATCACCAAGGAAGTCAGGACTGGAACTCAAGCTGGTTAGGAAGCAGGAGCTGATGCAGAGGCCATGGAGGGATGTTACTTACTGGCTTGCTTCCCCTGGCTTGCTCAGCTTGCTTTCTTATAGAACCCAAGTCTACCAGCCCAGAGATGGTACCACCCACAAGGGGCCCTCCCCTCTTGATCACCAATTGAGAGCCTTACAGCTGGATCTCATGGAGGCATTTTCTCAACTGAAGCTCCTTTCCCTGTGATAACTCTAGCCTGTGTCAAGTTGACACACAAAATCAGCCAGTACAAGTGTCCTGGTGTTTATATGAGTCACATAAAGGGCAAATGCCAGACCAAGCCAAAGCCAGCATGGGATCAGTGAACCATGCGCAAATGTTACAGACTTTTACTGTATCTCCCATCTCTCCAGAACAAACAAGCCAGGTCTGGACCACATAATACATAGAAAATGAAGAAAGCCCAGGCACCACACACTGAGGAGAGGAAAATGCTACCTCCCTTCACCTTACAGTGCCATAAGACCAGTGCTGTGAGGAACCCACTGTCCAGCCCCATAGGTTGTTGATGGTGAGAGCCAGCTCCCTTCTGAGTAGAACAAGAACATATTCTTATATACACTCATCTGTGTCATCACATGTACTGCATAATGTAAGTTCATGACTTCATAAAAGTAGATCTAACTACCAAAGGAACTTAAAACTGAAAATAAGCCAAGACAAAGCAACCTAACTTTATTATTAGATTCATAATCACAAAGAAAAACAAACAAGTCTTCCTGGGTACTTCCTACCTCCACAGTCTATGGTACATCCTTGTTGGGATCTGCTACATGGATAACAAGAACTATACAGAAATTGCAACTAAATCTAGTTGCTTACATTACCACTTGCATTGCCCTTATGGAACTATTTTCAGCAAAACAATAAATAACAAGAGTATTTATGTTCCAACACACTGATGGTGCTTTAAGAGAATAGGAGCTTCTATCATAAAGTTAATGTTACAGAAATAATAGTAAATGAGCATGTATTTTATTACTTGTATATTTCCTCTTATTCATTAGAAATAGCCTATCAGCAACATGATTGCAATTAACAACTTTCCCTAATGCTAACCCTAACCCTAACCCTAACCCTAACCCTAACCCTAACCCTAACCCTAACCCTAAGCACTATTGACTGGTACCTGTGTTTTCTGAAAGGCTGGACTGAAGAAGATTCAAGGTGGGCCTAAAACACTTCGTCAGACTTAGAAGAAAGAAAGCTTTTTGGGTGGTAATTGAATGCATCCTACGGACACAAGAATTAGCTAGATGGGGTATGTGCTGCTAAAAACTGTGGTAACAGTTTAAGAAAGAATAGTGGATATTGTGGATTAGACTGCACCGGCTCAGCTCTGCCCTGAACCATAATGAAGGCCTAAAAAGAGAAAAGAAAAGCAAAAGTTGAAGCAGTTATTGATGCAACTTTGTCTTTTGCAAAAGGATAACTGAGAAGAAGTTGTCGCCATGTTCCCCTTTCAATACAAACTGTATTTCAAGACAAATGAACTCGCTTGGGATGGAGATATTGGTTTTATGAGAGAATGACATGCAATAAAGGTAGAAGGTTAGAGTCACAAAGTCCTCTTCAAAGGATATATTTGTTCCTGGTCTATAGGGTGGTACCAGTGACAAAGAAGGTGAACCACAGGCAGGAGGACAACTGAAAATGTGTCCAAAATGAGAATGCAAACTAGGCCTGAAGGATGGTCAGAATAGGCCAAAAGAAGGATTCAGGAGAAGAACTTGTCATTTAGAAGAATCGTGCAAAGATGTCCACAAAAGTCTGACAAACCAGCATATTGGCAGGAACTGACATCCACTAACCAGGGTCCACATAAAAACTGGAAATTGGTCCAGGAAGATGAATTGTCGTGTAACGATGTTTGTTGTGCAAGCAGGAAAACCTGTGTTCAAATCCTAGGACCCATGTGAAGGGAAAAGAGAATGCCAAGTCATCGTCTGACCTCACATGTGTGCCTACACACACCCATCACACATGTTCAGACACACACACATGCGCACACACGCACACACACACACAGAGTTAATATAATTTTCAAGTTGCACAAAGTCAGATCTACCCATAGAAAATCCACCTGATGGGAGTACAGGGGCCAAATGGCTCATTAGTTAACAGATCACTTTCTGCTCTTGCAAAGAACCTGAAGTTTGTTTCCAGCACCCATGTGGTGGCTCACAAACATCTGTAGTTCCAGCTACAGGGACTCAGATGCCCTCTTTTGATCTTCATAGACATCAGGCCTGAAGGTGGTATACAAAGAAACACACAGACAAAGCACACATATGCATAAAATAAATAATTTCTTTAAATGAAAGAAAGCAAACCTCTCTGAAAGGCACCTGATCCTTGTATTTTTCAGTAAGCCTATCAGAGCCAGCTCCCTATGACTGTGATTAGATAATTATTAGAACAGTGAGCATCTGCAGACAGCGTTATGCACAGAGAACATGCTCGGAGATGCTCCCGCTCTGAAAGATTCTGGAAACTACAGTAACCGTGAGGGAAAGAACACTCCTCTGTAGCATGCTTGGCTCCCAGGGAATCACATGGCACATTCAGTAGTCAAGTTGCCTTTGTTAACATTGACATCGCATGTATGACATGCCACTCCTTCTCATGTAAAACATCTATGGGGTCTGCTTGTGTTACAGGGGACCAGTGATGCTGACGTGCATGAGAAGGAGTGGAGGACCGCATGCAAGCATGGAGGAGAGGGCAAGGCTCATCGTGGAAAGTGCTTACTCTAAACAAAGTAGTGTCGACTTTGGGTTGAAGAAAAGCATTGGATGGAGTTACAAGACATTCACAGCGTAAGAACTTTGCCTTCGTGGTGAAGAATACCCTGGCAGTTAGGGGGGTCTAGATGGACATAAGGATGCACTCAAGTGAGGCATCTGTTGCCATCTTTTGTTTAAATCTGGCTTCTTTTACTGTTCCTCCATGAGAGACCAAGTATAACACAGCGTTCTAGATATGAAGGAGGAAATTATGTCATCTTTCAAACTTTGTGCACAAAAGGGGGCCCTGCATGATTTGGGTTATCCAACCACAGAAAGCTGGTGGGTGAGAAGTAGCTGGTTCCTACTGGACTCCCCTGGGCAAATGAAGGAACAATGTGGTAATTCTTCCCTATGAATGACCATAGTAGTGGAAAATATAAATGGAGCCAGGAAGTGGTCATTCATTCCGACCCACCTGCAGCACATTCAAAATAGCCAGTGCTTGCTAAAATAAACCTCTACATTTTAAACAGTCTGTCTACTTAGTGCTATTTACTCAACAAAGTTTATTAATCACCCCAGATACAAGATACAATTTGCAAAACACATGAAACTCAAAAAGAACGAAGACCAAAGTGTGGACACTTTGCCCTTTCTTAGAATTGGGAACAAAACACCCATGGAAGAAGTTACATAGACAAAATTTGGAGCTGGATGAAAGGATGGATCATCTAGAGATTGCCATACCCAGGGATCCATCCTATAATCAGCCTCCAAACGCTGACACCATTGCATATACTAGCAAGATTTTCCTGAAAGGACCCTGATATAGCTGTCTCTTGTGAGGCTATGCCAGGGCCTAGCAAACACAGAAGTGGATGCTCACAGTCAGCTATTGGATGGATCACAGGGCCCCCAATGGAGGAGCTAGAGAAACTACCCAAGGAGCTAAAGGGATCTGCAACCCTATAGGTGGAACAACAATATGAACTAACCAGTACCCCCTGGAGCTTGTGACTCTAGCTGCATATGTATCAGAAGAGGCCCTGTCGGTCATCAGTGGAAAGAGAGGCCCCTTGGTCTTGCAAACTTTATATGCCTCAGTACAGGGGAACACCAGGGCCAAGAAGTAGGAGTGGGTGGGTAGGGGAGTGGGGGGGGGGAGGGGTATGGGGGACTTTTGGGATAGCATTGGAAATGTAAATGAAGAAAATAACTAATTTTTTTAAAAAAGCATACTAATTATTCCCTTCAAGAAATCTATAAAAACACAAAGAATGGAAGGAAATAAATATAATAGTTCATGACCTGAGCATGTGAACAGAATTAATAAAGAAAACCCAAACTGAGGGAAATGTGGAATTGAAAGGCCTGTGAAATCTAACAAGGACCTCATAGACAAGCCTCGCCACAGAATACAATCAATGGAAAAGGAGAATCTCAGGCGTTGATGGTATAACCGAAGAAATGGATAGCTTAACCAAAGAAAATAATAAATCTAAAGACGTTCTGGAGCAAAATATCCAGAAAATCTGGGATACTATGAAAAGACTAAATCTCTTGTTTGGTCCTGTTTAGCTGTCATCTCTTGGAGACCTGCTCTTTACTGAAGAGGAAACAGAGAGGGGAGTGGATCTGGGGGAAATAGGATATAGGGGCTTCTGGGAGGGATGGAGGGGCTAAAATATAGTCAGGGTGTGTTGTATGAGAGCAGAATCTATTTTTAATAGTAATAGGTAACATTTAAAAGAAAAAAGAATAATAGAAATAGAGGAGGGGGAGAAACACAGGTCAAAGCGCCAGAATTATTTTCAACAAATTCATAGAAAAAAAAATTCCTTAACCAAGAGAAAAACATGCCTATGAAGGTATAAGAAGCATACAGAGTACCAAATAGACTGGAGCAGAAAAGAAAGTCCCCTCAACACATAATAATCAAAACATTAAGCATACAGGACAATAATAACAACAACAATAACAATAAAGCTTTAAAAAGCTGCAACCAAAAAAAAAAAAAAAGAAAGAAAGAAAAAGGATGAGTAATATCTAAAGGCAGATTTATTATTAGAATTAGACTCAGCTTCTCAATGGAGACTCTCAGAGTCAGAAGGACCTGAAGAGATGATCTACAGACTCTGAGGGACCACAGATACAGCCCATAGACTCTTCTCTCATACATCACATACTATACCCAGAAAAAACTTCCAATCACAACAGATGTAGAAAATAAGACACTACATTATTAAACCAAATTTAAGCAATATCTGTCTAGAAATCTAGCCTTACATTAGAAAAATCACCAACCATGGTCAAGCAGGCTTCATCCCAGAGACATAAGGATATTCACCATGCATAAATAAATAAATGTAATTTACCATATAAACAAACTAAAAGGAAAAAAAAAACACATGATCATTTCACTAAACGTAGAAAAGGCCTTTGATAAAATCGAGTGCCCCATCATGATAAAAGTCCTGGAGAGATTGGGGATATTAGGGACATACCTAAACATAATAAAGGCAATTTACAGCAAGCCCATAGCCAGCACCAACTTAAGTGAAGAGAAATGCAAGCAAATTGCACTAAAATATAAAAACAAGACAAAGGTTGTACACTCTTTCCTTATCTATTCAATGCAAACCTTTAAGTCTCAGCTAGAGCAATGTGACAATTAAAGGAGATCAAAGAGATTAAAAACTTAAAAAGAAAGAAGTGAAGGTATGTTTATTTGCAGATGATATGATAGTATGCATAAGTGACCCTAAAACATCCACCATGAAAAGCCTAAAGTTGATTAACCCTTTCAGAAAAGCAGCTGGATACAAAATTAACTCATGAAAATCAGTAGCCCCCTGATATACAAATGACAAACAGACTGAGAAAGAAATCAGGGAAACAATAGCTTTCATAATAGCCTCAGAAAAATAAAATAACTTGAAGTAACTCTAACCAGTCAAGTGAAAGATTTGTGTATGATAAAATTTTTGAGGAACTGAAGAAGTTATTAGAAATTTAAACATCCAATTGCAGTACATTGAGCTCCATAGAGACAGCGCCGGGGCAAGCGCGAGCCAGACGGGCACTGGGCGACTCTGTGCCTCGCGGAGGAAAATCAACTAAACATGGGCAAAGGAGATCCTAAGAAGCCGAGAGGCAAAATGTCCTCATATGCATTCTTTGTGCAAACCTGCTGGGAGGAGCACAAGAAGAAGCACTCGGATGCTTCTGTCAACTTCTCAGAGTTCTCCAAGAAGTGCTCAGAGAGGTGGAAGACCATGTCTGCTAAAGAAAAGGGGAAATTTGAAGATATGGCAAAGGCTGACAAGGCTCGTTATGAAAGAGAAATGAAAACCTACATCATCATCCCCCCCCCTAAAGGGGAGACCAAAAAGAAGTTCAAGGACCCCAATGCACCCAAGAGGCCTCCTTCAGCCTTCTTCTTGTTCTGTTCTGAGTACCGCCCCAAAAGCAAAGGCGAGCATCCTGGCTTGTCCATTGGTGATGTTGCAAAGAAACTAGGAGAGATGTGGAACAACACTGCAGGGGATGGCAAGCAGCCCTATGAGAAGGCTGCCAAGCTGAAGAAGTATGAGAAGGATATTGCTGCCTACAGAGCTAAAGGAAAACCCGATGCAGCGAAAAAGGGGGTGGTAAAGGCTGAAAAGAGCAAGAAAAAGAAGGAAGAGGAAGATGAGGAGGAGGATGAAGATGATGAGGAAGAAGAGGAAGAAGATGAAGATGAAGAAGATGATGATGATGAATAAGTTGGTTCTAGCGCAGTTTTTTTTTTCTTGTCTATAAAGCATTTAAACCCCTGTATACAACTCACTCCTTTTAAAGAAAAAAATTGAAATGTAAGGCTATGTAAGATTTGTT